>NC_041227.1:62310402-62329701 GCF_002837175.3 Physeter macrocephalus
CCCGCAACGGGAGAGGCCACAACAGTGAGAGGCCCGCGTACCGCAAAAAAAAAAACCCAAACAAACAAACAAAAAATAAGCACATAAAAAACATGCTCAACATTGTTATTCATTAGGGAAATGAAAATTTAAACCACAATCATGCCACATCACACCCACTAGGATGGCTGAAAATGAAAAGACAGATAGCAAATGCTGCAAGGATCTGGAGAAATTTGAAGCCTCATACATTGCTGATGGGAATGAAAATCGTACAGTCACTTTGGAAAACAGTTTGGCAATTTCTTAAAAAGTTAAATACAAATTGTCATGTAATTCAGCAATTCCATTCCTCGGTATATACCCAAGAGACATGAAAATATATGTCCACACAAAGACTTGTATGTTCATAGCAGCATTATCCATAAAAACAAAATGTGGAAACAATTCAAATGTCCATAAACTGTTGAATGAATAAAGAAAATGTGGTATATTAGTATAGTAGAAACTATTCAGAAATAAAAAGGAAGGAAATATTGTTACATGCTATAAAATGGATGAACCTTAAAAAATTATTTTAAGCTGAAAAAAAGCTAGACACAAAAGACTATACATTGTATGATTCCATTTATATGAAATGCCTACAAACAGCAAATCTGTCGAGACAGAAAGCAGATTAGTGGTTTCCTGGGGCTGGGAGTAGGAATGAGGATTGACTACAAATTAGCATGAGGGATATTTGGGGGGTTATGGATATGTTATAAAATTGGATTATGGTTGTTACCAAACAGAAGTTGGGTCTGCTCACCCTCAGTGCAGCAAAGCCAATCTACTGAAAATACAGCATTTATTGCAGGGTGCCAAGCAAGAAGAATGGGCAGCTTCTGCTCAAAAGACCCAAACTCACCAATGGCTTTCAGGGAAAGGTTTTTTGTTTTTTTTTCGGTACGCGGGCCTCTCACTGTTGTGGCCTCTCCCATTGCGGAGCGCAGGCTCCGGACGCACAGGCTCAGCGGCTGTGGCTCACGGGCCCAGCCGCTCCGCGGCATGTGGGATCTTCCCGGACTGGGGCACGAACCCGTGTCCCCTGCATCGGCAGGCGGATTCTCAACCACTGCACCACCAGGGAAGCCCCAGGGAAAGGTTTTTAAACACAGTGTGAGGGAGAGGGTCGCAGGGTGTGCGATCATCTCATCCACAATTCTCTTATTGGTTGATGGTGAGGTAACAGGGTGATATTTTGGGAATCTCAATCATCAACCTTCTGGTTCTAACTGGTCTGGGGTCTATGTGCTGGTGGTCAGCATGCTGTTACCTTTTTCCACCTGGTGAGGGTTTTAGTATCTGCCAAACAACTCAAGGATATGGTTCAGGGTATTATCTATAGTCCTCAAGAAGGAACTGAAGGCCCTTGACTTTGTTTTATGGCTAAACTGTTATTATTTTGTTTTGCTTCATGGTTTTTCCTTTGTTTCTGTCTTTTCTCCCTTCTCTGATTAAATTTGCTCTTTAGAACTCGGGGAAGGCCTAGGAGGCTACAGCTTTTCTATAAACAAGAGGTGGGGGACTAGATGAGGAGGGGGTCTGTCCCTGGGAAGGCCCCACAGGGTCCTGCTTGGTTTCATGGTGATACTTACAGAACTCTAAATTTAGTAATGATCATTGAATTGTACACTTAAAATGGGTGAATTTCATAGTTTGTGAATTATACCTCAATACAGCACTTTAAAAAATAGACCTCTCCAGGGAACTAGACTAGTTCTGAGTTGTTTTGAAATTGTTTTCTACATTCTGTGCCTAGATGACCAATATTACATTCAGTACTTGTTAAAGGACAGAAAAAAAAACAGTGCCTCAAAACATTCAAGATGAACACAGCAGTCCTCGATATTCAATGTCATGGCCATTCCAGAAAGAAAAGGTCTAAGTTCAGTGCTGTGAACCTTTCTGGCTGCCTTCCATGGAGGGAGTTTGGAATGAGCTTTGCCCTGGGCTGACACTCTTCCTTGTCACTGATTAACAAGCTTCGTAGGAAGGCTGCTTCACTGACCTCCTGCTCTGCCTGGAGAGTGATATTTGGCAAAGCTTTGGTGAGCAGAAAAAATGTCCACTCGCTACCACCAAGCTGCTAGTGATAGCTACCTGGAACTTCTGAAAGAGGCTACCAAGAGAGATCTGAATCTTTCTGATGAAGATGGCATGACTCCCACACTCCTGGCAGCCTACCATGGGAACTTGGAAGCCCTAGAAATAATCTGCAGCAGAGGGTAATATCAACCTGATGGTTTTGATTGGAAACTGTTTATGGGTAGGATTTTGCAGACAGCAGCAAGAGACAGGGAAAAAGTGAAAATACTTTGCTTTCTTTCTAGTCTGTGTAAAAAATTGTACAAATATTAGTTGTATTAGAGACTGTTTGCTTCCTGCCCAGTATCCATTCCTCTCTTCTTTCTTGCTGATGAGGAGCCAGTTTTGTTCAGTTTTCATTTCCCTGACTGTGACTCAGAGGAGGGTAGCAGTGGTGTACTGGAACCGTAACTGAGCAAGTGGGCTCGTTGCCCGCTGTGCGATGGAAAGACCAAGGCAATGGTCTTTTGCAGAGAGAAAAGGCTTTATTGCGGGGTGGAAAACAAGGAGACAAGAGGCACTGCTTTAGATCTGGCTCCTTGACTGGCATTTGAATGGAGTAGTTATCTTGGAAGTAGGGAACAAGAGGGGGAGGGTGCTCAGAAATGATTGATGGAAAGTAAGTGTAAGTTTCAAGGTAAGTTTCGAGAGTTCAGGGGTTCCCTGCACAGGCCAGACAGTCCTTCATGCCTCTTCATGGGTTGCATGTACAATTTCAGAGGTGGAGGAGTGCAGTACGTAACATGCATTGGATTTTCAGCCTGCGCCATTCAAAGTGTGCTGTCAGTCATTCCCGTCCCTCAGTGCACCTGTGTGACGCTCATGATCAATTGGAGGGGCTGTCAGCAAGTTGTTTGCACATCTGTGGTTTCCCTGATACTCTGCGAAACAAGCTTGGTGTTTTAATATTAAAATTTAATAACATTATTAAAAATAAAATTATAGGGGCTTCCCTGGTGGCGCAGTGGTTGAGAGGTCCTGACAGATATTTTCTTTAGTACTTTTTTTAGTTTTAGTTTTTATTTTAAATAATTCATATATCATTTCTTTGATTTAAGATTTGGGGTTATGATCTGACTATGCCTTCTCCAAGTGGTTAGTCATTTGTCCCTAAACATTTTGTTATATAGTCCACCCTTTACCTATTTATTTGACATGGTAATTTCTCTCAATGTAATGTCAAAATCCAGTCCATTGATTTATATTTATTAAAAACTGATTATGGGCATCAACATTCTAACCCTGACTTTTCTAGTCCTTCCTTTTCAACTCTTATCTCCTGGATCAATTCTAGTACATCCCAGATTTTGTTTCCTTCTCTCCAGAAGCATTTAAGATCTGTTAAGTCGGCCGAGTGTAGTCTTATAAAAATATCTTGTAAGGGTTTTCATAGGTCACCTCCCATTTTCACCATAGCCAATCTTTAGGCGCTTGTGTGAAAACAAATTGCCCATTAAATTGAAGGGGGCTAAAAAGGGAAACCAATCAAAAATTGAATCAATTATTGAGGTCTATTGCAGTCTGATGATTTTAGTGTTTTCCTGCCACTACCTGATTGAACCATGGATCATGTGGCAACCATTAATATCCAAACTGGCTTTGTTAAAACCTGTTTTTCTTTCTTTTTTAATTTTAAAGATGGAAAGCAACGATTACATGTATTATCCTACACTGGGAAGATGGCCTCAATAACACAAAATTTCATTTTGCCTTTAAAATGTGCATGAATTTTTCTTTTTTAGTTTTTTTTTTTTCATTTTCTAAAATGAAATGTTTTCTTCCTTTCTGATTCTCAAAGGAATACAAACTTTTTGTAACATTTCATGTCATATTGGAAAATATACTTAATAAAGTAAAAATCACATGAATTCTCTCAGTCATTAACATTTGGGTGTATATCCTTTCAGATGTTTCCCTTTGAGAACATGCACTTAAATGTGCGTATGTTCAGCCCTTAAAAAGGCAATCACATTATACAAACTGTTCTGGAATCTTCATCTAATTATTTAATAATACCTCATGGACCATTTGCACTTAAAAGTAGAGATGCACACCATTATTTTTAATGGCTACTTGGTATTCTGTTTCATGGTTTCATCCCAATTTATTTAATCAATTGCTTGTTCATGACATTTACTTTGAATCCAGTTTTTGTATAATTTGGAATGAACATCCTTGATCATTCATCTTTGCACAAGGGTCTGATATTTCCTCAGGATAAATTCCTTAAGGCAGAATTATTGATTCAAAAGGGTGCCATGTTTTACAGGCTTTTGGCACATATTGTGCCAGGAAATTTGAACCACTTTATGCTTCCTCCAGCATTGTTCATTTCCTCGCACTCCTGCCAAAACTGAGTAGTATTATTCTTTTTATTTGTTGCCTATCTGATAGGCAAATAGATGGTGGTGCATTGTTTTCACTTGCATTTATTTGATTACTAGTGAGTCTAAATATTCCTTCCTGTGTAGAAAAACATTTCTTGAAAGAGTTATTTTTTTTCTGAGAACAACTCCAAAAAAATCAAATCAACTTCAAAAGGAGAAACTGGAGCTTCCCTGGTGGCGCAGTGGTTGAGAGTCCGCCTGCCGATGCAGGGGACACGGGTTCGTGCCCCAGTCCGGGAAGATCCCACGTGCCGCGGAGCGGCTGGGCCCGTGAGCCATGGCCGCTGAGCCTGCGCGTCCGGAGCCTGTGCTCCGCAACGGGAGAGGCCACAGCAGTGAGAGGCCCGTGTACCGCAAAATAAAAAAGGAGAAACTGAAATGCAACAGATTCTCAGAGTAATTTAATATAAGCAAATTGCCTATTATGTGACAATAATAGCAATCCAGCTCTAAAAATTATTGCCCAAATGTACTAATCTACAAAAAAGCAAGGACAAAATACGATTACTTAAAATCTTTTCATTGAGTTTATCTTTTGGGAAAAAAAAGGATAGGAAAAAGTCAAATCAAAATTTTATGAATTTAGCTTAAGGAAACAATATATTGAATAACATCAGTATTGGACTCAGATCATCAAATGAGTTTGTGACTATCTGGACAGGTATGTGTAATGGTTCTATCAAGAAATGTGAAGGATATCAGGGATTGAAAGACAAAGACTGATTTTAGAAGGACCCCCAACTTGTCAATAGTAAACATTTTGATTTAAGCTGTACATCAATTTGGAAAGTTGTCTGTAAACAGAATTTATTTCAAGTGGAAATAGCTTAAGCGCACCAGGGAAACTCATGAATCAGCTTACTGACAGTTTCATCTTTAAATTTGGAATTCTGTGTTTCTTAAGAGAAGAATAGTCTTTGGGGTCACCTCAGGTTTTCTTCATGTTCTTCCTATCTTGAAGGATCATTTAAGATCCCTCAGGATGGGAAAATTCCACTATTTTACGACCTGAAGCATGTAGATTTAACCCAAACTTTTTAATACCTCTAACATCCTTACCACAGTTCACTCCTCTCAGTAATTTCTCTTTTAACTTACCCAATCTAATTTCAGGCAAATTTAATCCATATGTTTATGTTTACAGTAATGTCTTAGATGTTTTACAATCCCTCTTTTATGTCTTTTGAGTGTGGTGTTCGGTTAAAATAAATAAGAAGTGAAACTCCATCTTTGGGGGTGAGGTACTGTGCTCCCTTAAGATATACAACTATTTTAAGGTTGAAAGAGGTTTCCTTTGATCCAAGACAATTAAATCAGGAAAAAGGCTGTGCAACAGAACTGTGTTATTTAATATATTTGCTTTCCTTAGACTCAATTTTATTTTCTTTCCTTCCTCTTTGAACTTATTTCCCTTCCCTTATCTCTGGTCACACTGAAGTATACTCCTGGTGCCACAAATATGTAACATCACCTATATGTGCATCTGCTTACACTGTTCTCTCTGCTCAGAAGGAAGTTGCCAACTGCCAGCTTATGGCTGGATCTAGCCCACAAATATGTTTTATTTGGACTTCAGTGTATTTTTCTCTTAAATTTGAGCCAACATTTAAAAATCAAAAAGCTTCACATGAAATTCTGGATTTCTGGCTTTGTTTGGAAAATGGAAACTCTGGCAATATTGTGTCTGCTTTCTTTCAAGGTAGCAGTCAGCCACAGCTGATCAATGTCTATTCTTTTAGATGGAACTTGCACTTAATTATGACTTTGTCCAAAGAACAAACCTGGCCCCATTAAGTTACTTACATTACATTCTTGGCTTCTTTAGGTTGAGTTTGAGACATCTGCTATGAGATATGGTTGATATAAAGGACAAAAGACACAGGTTTTGCCCTCTGAGATATATTATCTAGTGGGGGGGCAGGGCATATGTGACAAATTAAGACTATAAGTGTTAAAAAGCCACAAGAGTCATCGCAGTGCTGCAGGAATTTACTAGATGGGTGTGAGAAAAAAATAAATATATGAAATTAGGATTTTGAGTTTAGAGACAAAGGAAATGGTAATGGGTAAAGTTTATTGAGTATTCATTATGTACCAAGCACGTTTCTAATGCTATATGTATGTTGACTGATTCACGTAATAGTTCTATGAGTAGGTAATATTATCCTAAATTTATAGATGAGGACACTGAGTCCTAGAAGAGTTGAACTTGAGGCCTCACAGCGGGTAAAAGGGAAAAGCTGAAGTGAGTTAACATAAGACCATATTGTGTTGGAGACCAGTAGACTTGGAGGCAGGCCTGATCCAAAGTGTATTGCCCATGTACTGGTGAGAAAATCAGTTACGTGCTTGGAGTCTTATTTTACCCCTCTGATAATTATTCTTTTCTTCCTTCTCTAAGAGAAAGATTGTGCTTGTTGGTGGTGGAGGGGGGCAGAGAATGTGTAAGTGCTTTGTAACCAAAAAGCATGAAGAAGCCAAGGATTCCCATGGAGGAATTACAAATCTGATTCACCAAATTATAGGATACTGGTTGGGTCCCCTTAACTAGTACAGCTCTCAACCTGCAGTGAGCCTAACCTGGGGATCTTGTTAAACTTCAGTTTCTGATTCAGGAAGTCTGGGATGCCGTCCAAGATTCTGCAGTTCTAACAACTTGCAGGTGATGTTACTACTGCTGCTGGTCCAGGGACCAAACTTTAAGTGGCAAGGAATGGAAAGGCCACAGTGCATTAACATGCCAGTCGCAAGGGCATGGACCTTCTCTCCTGTTTCCACCTGCTACTTACCAGGAATGTTAAGAGGCCTTCTCAGGCTCTCTCTCCTGCCATCCCATGGGGCCAGCCTGGCCAAAGTTTACTGAGATCCTGATTTTGGAGTCTAGACTAGGGCAAAGGAAGATGCCCTTTAGTACCTGTATTATCAGAGTTCTCAACAGTGGCTTGGGGTCAGAGCCATAGTTAACAATAAGTTATTACTTTACTTTTCATTTGTGCCTGTTTGTAACTCAAGGCCTCACAGGAGAAGGGCAAGGGGTGGGGGTTAGAGCCTGGGGCAGGATTCCAGTAGATATTCATTCCTCAAATCTTTTTTATCTACCATGCACCCGATTCTGTGTCAGGCCTGGGGGCCCTGGCCATAATGCTATCGAATAATGCCCTCAATTCTACCTTAAACCATTGCAGAACTACTCATAATTATGTGGAAATAAACTGAGGAATCAATAGACTCTTTGTACAAATATTAGTGGTATTAGACACTGTTTGCTTCCTGCCCAGTATCCATTCCTCTCTTCTTTCTTGCTGATGAGGAGCCAGTTTTGTTCAGTTTTCATTTCCCTGCCTGTGACTCAGAGGAGGGTAGCAGTGGTGTACTGGAACCGTAACTGAGCAAGTGGGCTCGTTGCCCACTGTGCAATGGAAAGACCAAGGCAATGGTCTTTTGCAGAGAGAAAAGGCTTTATTGCGGGGTGGAAAACAAGGAGACAAGAGGCACTGCTTTAGATCTGGCTCCTTGACTGGCATTTGAATGGAGTAGTTATCTTGGAAGTAGGGAACAAGAGGGGGAGGGTGCTCAGAAATGATTGATGGAAAGTAAGTGTAAGTTTCAAGGTAAGTTTCGAGAGTTCAGGGGTTCCCTGCACAGGCCAGACAGTCCTTCATGCCTCTTCATGGGTTGCATGTACAATTTCAGAGGTGGAGGAGTGCAGTACGTAACATGCATTGGATTTTCAGCCTGCGCCATTCAAAGTGTGCTGTCAGTCATTCCCGTCCCTCAGTGCACCTGTGTGATGCTCATGATCAATTGGAGGGGCTGTCAGCAAGTTGTTTGGACATCTGTGGTTTCCCTGATACTCTGCGAAACAAGCTTGGTGTTCTCCATGTTATGATTTTTGTTTCTATCTTGTTTCTACCTTAGGGACCAAGATCATTTAAGGTACAAGGTGTAGTTTCAGAACCAGCTCTTACCAGCTCAGGAGAGATGCCTGCTAAATTTTAGGAAGTTTGAATCAGATAAACAGTCCATTATTAAAAATAAAATTATAGGGGCTTCCCTGGTGGCGCAGTGGTTGAGAGCCTGCCTGCCGATGCAGGGGACACGGGTTCGTGCCCTGGTCCGGGAAGATCCCACATGCCGTGGAGCAGCTAGGCCCGTGAGCCATATGCAGGGGACACGGGTTCGTGCCCTGGTCCGGGAAGATCCCCCATGCCGTGGAGCAGCTAGGCCCGTGAGCCATGGCTGCTGAGCCTGCGTGTCCAGAACCTGTGCTCCGCAACGGGAGAGGCCACAACAGTGAGAGGCCTGGGTACCGCAAAAAAAAAAAAAAAAATTATATAAACTTAAAATTTAATAAATTATATTACAAAGGTAATACTCAAAACTTACTTCTTTCTAATTATTTTACCACATTTTACTGTTATCTTTGCTCTTAAGATTACGCACATCTATTAAATATCTATGGGGTGGGAATAATTTATACACAATTGACTGTGCACCTCTTCCAAATTCTGTGTCCAGTAATGTCACATTAGGAGCTTGAAATGTGCTATGGTGGTGTGTTTACACCACAGAAATTGGCGCATGCTATATAAATCAGAGCTTGATTTTTTTCCTGGGTGAGCTGGTTGTTAACATTTACCAGCACACCACGGGGGTAATCCTATACAGGGGAAAAATCTAATTGATTTAAGATAAACAAGATAGCTCTATTTCCTTTCCCTTAGGCACGTGGCCCAGTTCTGGCCAACGAGACAAGAAAGTTGCTCATGTTGGCAGTTTCATAGAAAGCTTTTCTTGCTTCTAACAAGGAGATACAGGGTAGATATGGGCTTTTTCTGTTTCTGGCCATGTGATGTCTGGATGTGACATATGTGGACTTTCAGAAGTTATCTTGTAACAGTGTCAAGGCAGGATTAACATGCATTTTGTTCTTTTAGTTTTTATTTTTTAGACCTCATGTTCAGAGAAAAAAATTAGCATGTATTTTTTGTAATTTCTCTTCTAGAGGGGATCCTGATAGATGTGACATCTGGGGAAATACTCCTTTACATTATGCAGCCTCCAATGGTCATGCCCACTGTGTCTCATTTCTGATCAACTTTGGTGCCAACATCTTTGCCCTAGACAACGATTTACGGTCTCCACTGGATGCTGCTGCCAGCAGAGAGCAGAATGAATGTGTTGGTCTCTTGGATAAGGCTGCCACTGCCCAGAACATCATGAACCCCAAGAAGGTCACCAGGCTGAAGGAGCAGGCTCAGAAGAATGCCAGGAGGCAGATCAAAGAGTGTGAGAGGCTCCAGGAGAAGCACCAAAATAAGATGGCCCGCACCTACAACAAGGAGGAATCTGGGACTCTTTCTTCTTCCAAGGGCACTTTCTCCAGGTCACCCCTTTCAAATGTTTCTGCTTCCAACACATTTGGGTCACTGTCTAAGGGCATTAAAGACACCTTTAAAATAAAGTTCAAGAAGAACAAAGATACAGCAGAGCCGTTAGGGAAGGAGAGAACAAGTGGGCAGAAGAACGTGATGGAAGTGTTCAGAGAGGAGGAGGAGGAGGAGGAGGAGGAAGGTCACTTCTCAGGGGACTTCAAAGAGAAGCTCCAGTTCTCAGCAAAGGCAGACAGCTGTGTGCAACACGAATCCATTCTCAACCGTCCAGGTCTAGGAAATGTTGTTTTTAGAAGGAACAGAATATTGAGCCCTGAAGACATCTCAGACAGCAAGAGGGAGTTGGGGTTTAAAATGCCCAGTGAATTGCTTCAGAGACAAGGAGGAGCTGAGGCTGATGAAGAGGGAGCGGAAAACAACCATGAAGACGATCTGCCTTGGGATGAGGACGAAGTGGAATGGGAGGAAGATGTGGGTGATGCTACTCCCTTGGAAGTGTTCTTGCAGTCCCACTACCTGGAAGAATTCCTTCCTATTTTCATGAGAGAGCAGATTGATCTGGAAGCTCTGCTGCTTTGCTCTGATGAGGACCTTCAGAGCATACAAATGCAGCTGGGTCCCAGGAAGAAAGTCCTTAATGCCATAAACAGAAGGAAGCAGGTGCTACAACAGCCTGGGCAGTTGGTCGACACCAGACTTTGATGGAGTGTTGGGTCAACTGGGTGAGTCTGCAGCAGTGGGGTGATGCTGTGGCCCACTGGAAACATTTCAGGCATTACCCACTCTCTACCCAATACCAGAATACTGGGTTTCTAGGGTTTTGGAGGTGTCCATCTAAGAGGCCCAAATTCTACTCTGAGAAATACTCTATACCTGTCCACATAAACCGCTCATGAGAAACTCAAGGAGACCTGGGAATAAGAAAATGACATTTCTCTTCAATTATCTTTTTGATATTTTTGAATACAGAAAGGATTAAATGGATGACAGAGAAGGGAAAAAACTTTCCTCACTTTCCTAACTCTGGACTTAAAATTATAATCTCTCATCACATTAGCTGCTGCTTAATTTCTGATCCTCATAGCTGGGGATTCTAACTCCAGTTCTGTCCTTAGCTCTATGACTTTACCTGTTGGCGGAGACTAAAGTTCCTCCATTGGCCTGTGGCGTGATGCCCAACTTAAATGTGTCTAACCTTTCAACAGATGTTTACATGTTTACAAGTAATAGAAATGGGTCTATAGTACTCCTGCCTGGGAACAGAGAGAAGATGGCAGGTAGAGAGAGAGAAGAAAGAAACAGAATGTATGTTACCTGTATGGACTAAATTTTGTCCCTCCAAAATTCTTATGTTGAAACCGTAATCCCTAATGTGACTGTATGTGAATATAAGACCTTTATTAAAGAGCTCATTAAGATTAAATGAGGTCATAAAGGTGAGGCCCTAATTCCATATGACTGTTGTCCTTTGAAGAGGTAGAGACACTGGAGATGTGCACACGCACACAGAATAGGCTATGTGAAGACACAGCAAGAAGGCAGCCATCTGAAAGCCAAGGAGGAAAGCCTCAGGAGAAATCAAACCTTCTATCACCTTGATCTTGGACTTCCAGCCTCCAGAGCTATAAGAAAATAAATTTCTGTTGTTTAAGCCACCCAGTCTGTGGTATTTTGTTACGGCAGCCCTAGCAGACTAATACAGTGCTTAAGCAAGAGAGTCAGGGAGGAGAGAAAGAAGGATACAGAAAAGAACTCTGGCTTGTTAGATGATTTTTCCTAAGGGTAAGTGCCTCCTGAAACTTAAAAAAAAAAGGAAAAAGAAATCTAGGTTCTTTGTTGGGAAAATTCAATTGTAAAAGTAAATTTTACCTTTTATGCTTATTATATACATATCTTTTATTTACTGTTGTCTATCACCATTTCTGCACGTCTGAATACATGTAGGTTCTACAATATAAATTGTCAACACTAATACTGCTGCTGATGTTATTTAAATGGAAATCCCAAATTTAAGTTGAAACCCTACTTGAATAGCTAAGCTTCACTGGATTTTTATAGCCAGACTTGCATTAAATGGAATTTACCATTATGTGTATAATATAGAAAAAGCTTCAGCATGCTTCCTGATTCACAGCTGTCTGTGTTACTTTAAGAGGCACCATGGAGGATACAGATGCTTAAATCTGATGAACAATTGGCACATTCTTCCTCAATGAATGGATTGAAAAGGTTGTCAGTCATTGAATAAATATGTTGTACTAGGGGATAATTATGTTTACCAATGCTGCATTTCATTGTTCTGGAATAAACTGCAGCTGTACATGAAATAATGTACATGAAAGCAGTAGTCACATAGAAGGCACTCAGAAAAAGTTTGTAGTGTCTCAGTCTTTCTCTATTAGTATGTCCTTATTGTAGATGCCAGGATCCTCTCTCCAAGTAACCACCAGAATCTGCCTGATGAGACACTCATTGCTAGGATATAGGAGAAGTATAAGCCACTAGGAAAGTACTACTGTTAACAAAAAGGATGCTTTCCAGCAGTGCTTTGTACATCACTGTCAGAGGTAAAAATAATATAGAAAGCCTGACAATGTATTCTAGCAAATGAGAGGTGGCATAAAGAATTTTGAGCTGGCAACCAGCATTGCTACTTGGAAGATGATAGAATGGTAAATGGAAAGGTACTCAGGGAAAATAAGAAAAGACAGGCCAGCAAAAATGTTACTGGAATTTGGCATTATAGGAGTTAGTCCTGCTTCATGGGATTTGATTATTTCTAGTGGAATTTGTCCATGTTGCCCTACTGGAGGGGTAGCAATTTGCTCAGAAATATGGGAAGGGGATGTTTGCCAGGCAGGACTGGAAGTTCTCACCAGGACCATCCTATTGGACTTTCTGTCAGTTCTGTGATGAGATAAAGGGATATGAATTTGAAGAACACCTCAAGCCAGTGCATGTCCTGTGGGTTTTAAAACCTCACATAAAACTTCCTTAACATTGCTGGATTAAAAAGGAGAGAGCAAACATAATCCCTTTATATAATAACAGTGAATAACATAAAACACAGTGAGGCCAGAATGGGTTGTTAGAAGGTGTTTTTTTCCCCAATAGTTGCATTTTATTTTTATTAAGGTATCCCAGCTTATAGACTCCATAGGCTCATCTACCATTCTCTGAATAACTCCTGTTCCATTTAAAGGGTAAATACTATATTGATGATTATTGCAAAGACTGGCTTAAAGTGTATGAACCAAACAGAATTACCTTTGGTCTTACATATCAAGGAGCAAAAGAGGCAAATTAAACGGTTCCAGCTCTTGGGAATTCTCCTATGCCCACTTCCCTAGCAGAGAAGCTAGGTTCTGCCCTACTACAATGTAAGCTCCTTTAGGACAGGGAATTTGCTCTGTCCTGTATTCACTGATATATCCCTTGTACCAAGTGCCAATCCATCACACAGCAGGTATTCAATAAATATTGCTGAACAACAGAATGTGATGCCTAGGCTGAAGGCAGGATGCAGATTACTCTGGTCTGTTGATTCCTGTGATTCTGACCGACTTCAGTGGTTCACATAGCATTTGAGGTGGGTGGGCAATGAGAAATGGAAAAGAGTAACTTTGAAAGGCAAAAAACTTATTGCAAAACTACTCTCGATCCGTTTCCTGCCCTAACTCTAATATAGTTGGAGAGAGTCATCTGTGCTCTTTGGTGTGAGGACTATGTCTTTTCTGTTAGCAGTCTAGCATGAGTTATTGTAGGGACTCTTATGAATGAAAGAAGAAATCTATGAATAAATTAAGGTGCTTTTGATAATCTCATCGTCACACACCCTTCTCTACACAGCCTTAGAGTTGTGACCATTAAGATCCCCAGAAAGACTCCATAGTTGCTTGAGGTGTGCAGAGCAGATCACGTGGGTATTTTGTTCTAGCACAAAGGCTAGACAGTCTGGCAAACATGATAAACTTTTGGGTAAGCTACCTACAGCATGAAGAGGACCTGCCAGGAGGAATTTGGGTAAGAAAACAAAGCAAAATAATATGCTTCTCTTTGCTGCTGACTTATAACCAGCCTAGGGATTGGAGAGGGAGTATTTGAATGGGTCTTCGACAGGACATGGACAACACAGCTCTGCTAGTAACCCAGGGGACCTGAGGAAAGCATTGCTGCACCTCAGTTTTCCCACCTGTAAGTTGAAGAGGTTGGACTGGATAATTCCTAATGGTCCTTCAACACTGATACTGTAGTGCACACCTGTAGATTTTGCCTACCCAAAATACAGTCCTCCCCCTTTTTGGTAAGAGACCCCTTTCCTTTTGTCAGCTCATGTGGTCAGATGGGCTGATTGCACTGCTGACTTCAAGCGGGGGCATGTGACCCAGGCCTGGATAATAGGGGAATTAGATCCCCCTGGATGATGCAGTGGTTCAGGGATAATAAGCATATGGGCCTGACCTGGCCAAACAGCATATTCCATTTCCTTTAGCCACTGTTATGCATATGGGCATAGGCCCTAGATGGTCCGGTGTGTCTCCATTCTGAGACTTTTAACTGTTAAGCAAGAGAATGTCTCTTTCTGCCAAGGTTGCTGAAGAGGACAGACTATGATTCAAGAGCTGCTGGCACCCATCCTGCCACTCTCAGGGGAGAGCTTACATGATAATGCAGCCAACACCGAAGAAAACAGAGCCAAGGAACAGAGAGAGCAAGACTGGGTCCTGATGACACTTGGACCCCCTGGATACTGCTATAGCTGAAACCAGTTACCTGTGTCCTTCTTAATTATAAGAGCCAATGAATTCCATTCTTCACTCATTCATTCAACTTAAGGTAGTTTGAGTTGTGGTCTCTACCGATTGTGACTGAAGGAGTTCTGACCAATAGAGAAGCTCTGCTGTTCCTTGAAATTTCAATTATAAGAAGCCAGAAACAAAAGGCTACATAATATATGATTCCATTTATACCAATGTCCAGAAAAGGCAAATCCATAACAACAGAAAGTAGATTAGTGGTTGCCAGGGGCTGAGAAGAAGTGGAAATGGGGACTGACTGTTAATGGCTGCTGGGTTTCTTTCTGGAGTGATGAAAATGTTCTGAAATTAGACAGTGGTGATGGTTGCACAACCCTGTGAATATACTAGAAAACACTGAATTATATACTTTAAACTGGTGGATTTGATGATATGTAAATTGTATCCCAATTAATAAAATAGAAAAAATTTAACTACAGCCATCGGAGCTCCTGCAGGGAGTGAACGGGAGCATTTGATCCCCTCACTTTCCTTGTTGTGAGGCATAGAAGTTACCAAAGCAAGAACTGCAGAATTGGAAAAAGCTTTATTTCAGGGAATTAGAAAAGGTAGTGAAATACAGGGGAAAGGGAGTGCTAGTATAATCTGGCATAACAGAGAATGGCCACTTAGTCTTGCTTTCTAACTACAAACACAAAAGGGGATCTCATTATTTAAGGTAAGACAGGATAAGCACAAAACTATAGATCACTGGGCACTGGGCTCCCTCATTTAATCTAGAGATTATGAGACAACTAGTTTAATACCCCTTGAGCTGTAGCATCCATTCAACACAAAGTTCCTTCGTTTTATTTACCAGATGACCAGGAATCGTACACAAGTTTGGCTGCAACCATGTCTTCCACCGCCATTCCTGGAATGGACAGAAATTTGGTTCACCTTTTGTCAGAACAACTTTTCCTCAAACAGCCCAGGTCCCAGAACTGGCAGTCCCCTGATACAGTGTCCATCAGGGTAACAAGGACTGACGCCCAGAGGTGAGTTCAGGCTTGAATTATTGGCAAAGGGCAGAACACGGCAAGCAACGCCCACCAAAGAAATTTTACGTATCCTTCGGAGGTTAGTTCAGGGGTCAGAAAACTTTCTGTAAAGGGCCAGATGGTAAATATTTCAGGCTTTGCAGGCCAATTACTTGCAATTACTCAACTCTGCCGTTGGAGTGCAAGGGCAGCCATAGACAACAGGGAAACAGATGAGCCTGACTGTGTTCCAAGAAAAGTTTCTTTATGGACACTCTAGTTTGAATTTCTTAAATTTTCACATGTCACGAAATAGTCTTAATTTTTTCCCCAATCATTCAAAAATGTAAAAACCATTTCACTTGTGGGCTGTACAAAAACAGGTGGTAGGTTGGGTTTAGCCTGTGGTCTGCAGTTTGTTGGACCCCCTGGTCTAGTCCAAACCCTGAATCCTTCAGCAACGACCCCTTTGTCTTATAGTTTGGGGCACATACCTTAAGCTTGAATGGACATATGTTCTTAAAGGCCAGGGGCCGGTTTTTAATTAATTTTTGTAGCTACCACTGCACCCAGTATGGAGCTTGATACATAGCAGGTATTTAATATGCACCTGCTAGATGAACGGATGTGCCAATAAACCAGTCCCCAGAAGTGAGAAAGTAAAAATTGCTCAGAAGTGTAGAGCAGGGCTATGCCGTGCTGTGTCTCCTGAAGGGAGCCGGCTGACCTCTGATCTGCTAGGAACAGTGAGACTTTCAGACCCAACTAGACCAGTGTGATGTCTTTGAACCAGGCTCTAGATAAAGCTTATACTGTGTTTGCCTGTCTTTCTGTGCATGAGAGATTTAAAAAAAATATTTAACAGATGGCAAGGCATGGATACTGACTGATTGGCATGGGTGCTGGGTGGTCAGAGTACTCTTAATACTCTGCCAGGCATTAAAGCTTTGGTTGCTTAAACATTAAAAAATATGTAAGGTCTGGTGAGGCTGAGGGGCTCAGGGCAGCAAATATTTACCAACCCTTCTGAGAGTATTTCAATATTTTAGGTGTAGGAGCTGAATATTAGCTCTGTTACCATGTGTGTCCATTTCCTTAAATCTGGTGGGATGGGAGAGCTGGGCTGAGGGGAAAGCCAGCCGCTGGAAGCTGGTTTCTTTGTTGGGCTTCTGCCTGTGCTAACTCAGGTAGTAATGGGGTTCCCGACTGAAGACCTTCTTAAATCAGCAAGCAGAAAGGTAGGGAAGGAGGGGAAAAAAAGGTCTCAGGCTGTACTTCCTGTCTGGGTCTCTGTCAGGTTGGGGCTCCCTGCTATTTCACTTAAGCTCCCTGTTTGTTTGTTTTTTTTTTTTTGTGGTATGCGGGCCTCCCTCTGCTGCGGCCTCTCCCGTTGCGGAGCACAGGCTCCGGACGCGCAGGCTCAGCGGCCATGGCTCACGGGCCCAGCCGCTCCGCGGCATGTGGGATCCTCCCAGACCGGGGCGCGAACCCGGTTCCCCTGCATCGGCAGGCGGACGCGCAACCACTGCGCCACCAGGGAAGCCCCAAGCTCCCTGTTTTTAAACATCTTTTTCTCCTGCCCTCCCACCTCTGAAGGACATCTTCTTCTGAGTGTCACTGTCTTAATGCTGACACTTGCTGTGTGCACATTGTTTTATACACACATCTCACTTAATTCTCACAAAAACTCCAGGGAACAGGTGGTGAGAAAACTGTGGCTCAGAGAGGTGAGGTCACTTGCCCAAGGACGCATGTCCAGGGAGTGGCAGAGAAGAGAATCCAACCCAGGACTGCCCAGTTCCAGAGTTCATGGGCTTCACCACTATGCCGACGTAAATGATTGACCTGAGTGATAGATTTCACGGTGCTTCAGCTGTGGAGCCTGCTGACTCATCCCTCTTCCCACCAGTGGGTAAACCTACCTTGTGCTCTGGTTAATTTGTGCCTTGGGAGCAGTGGCTCTTACCCAAAGACTTGAACACCGTAGTCTTCTCACAGTGGGCTGGTTTCACTCCCTTTACCACTTCTCCGAGCTCAGCGAAGATCTTGGCCTGTCAAATGAACACACACTGACCCAGGCCATGGGGCTAATGTCTGCTCAGGGCAAGCTTCTGAAGCCAGGACAGGGTGTCCCTGAACTGGATAAGGGATAAACTTGATAAAAAGACCTGTTGTAAACTGGATGATGTCAGGAAGGAAGCCTCCCCCTTAAACCTTTTTTTTTTTGAGGGAGGGGACACGGGTACCATCTGCCTCTGTGATACTGTGATTGCAGAGATACAAATCTGTAGCCAGGGGAATGTCCTGCCTGGACACTGTCAGTGAGGAAATAGGCCTGTTCTTATCTGAACACTCATTTTGGCAGCCCCCTTCTTGCCTCTATGCCCTGATTACAAAAAAAAAGGCCAGAAAGTGGCCAACCCTAGTCCTAATTTGTTGGCCACATTGGGAAAGTTTCCAGGCTGTAACAGGCTCCTATCTTCCAATGCTACTGCTTTATAGGACAGCCCAGTCCAACAGAACAGTCCATCAAGCTGCTCTCTTCAGGCAAAGGGGACAGGAAAACACATCACCACATAATGGCCACATTATTCTGGAAGGGGATTAGAAAAGGTTGAGAGATGTTTGGGAGCTGTCATCCCACAAAGAGGTAAGGGTTACCGAGGTCTGAAGCAGGCCAGACAGAAGGGGGTGTTAATGAAACCCGGGGATCCAGGTGAGGCCAGCCAGGCAACAGCCCACCAGAAAGGAGGCTCACCCCTGACAAGAGGACATCTCCAGACTCTTTCAGGGCAGCCTCCTGGGAATCCACATACAGCACAGCCTGTGTCATGAGCTCATCATCCAGCTCTCTCCAGTCAGGTCTGCTGGCGCCGATGGCTAAGAGACAGCAAAACAGACCCTGAGCCTAGAAATGGTCACAAGGGATACCAAACACTCCAAAGAATGAAAGGGGCGGGGAAAAGGAGGTGACAGAGGACACATGGGAACAGATGTGGAATGCCTCATTTCCCCAGGCCAACTCCCTCCCAATCGACAAGACTGAATTCACTAATAAGAATGATACCCGGGCATTTTTTCCTTTCCATTTCATATCCATTCTCATTACTAAAAAAAGATTTCGAGGCAACTTAGCATTCATTTACTGTGTGCCTACTATCTGTGGGATGTTTCACACATACTATTTATAGTCCTCACAAGCACACTTCACATCTGATTCCCATTTAAAAAGTACACAAACTGAGGCTCAAAGAAGTGGTACATGCCAAGGTTACGTATCTAATAAGTGCATCTATATCTCTGAGACAGTACATGCCTTTCATGCTTCTTCCACTTATCAGGAACAGAGACTTCCTTACAAAACCCCTAGAGACATCACTTGGAGCTTATTCAGACCCCACACTCCTCTATCTTCTGTCTGTCTGCTTGTTCTTCAGTCATTCCCATTCCTCACCCCCAACCACTTCTCTCTTTTTTTTTTTAATTGTATTTTTATTTGTTTATTTATTTATCTTTGGCTGTGTTGGGTCTTCGTTTCTGTGCGAGGGCTTTCTCTAGTTGCGGTGAGCGGGGGCCACTCTTCATCGCGGTACGCGGGCCTCTCACTGTCGCAGCCTCTCTTGTTGTGGAGCACAAG
>NC_041227.1:62336298-62338097 GCF_002837175.3 Physeter macrocephalus
ATCCTCCCAGACCGGGGCGCGAACCCGGTTCCCCTGCATCGGCAGGCGGACGCGCAACCACTGCGCCACCAGGGAAGCCCCAAGCTCCCTGTTTTTAAACATCTTTTTCTCCTGCCCTCCCACCTCTGAAGGACATCTTCTTCTGAGTGTCACTGTCTTAATGCTGACACTTGCTGTGTGCACATTGTTTTATACACACATCTCACTTAATTCTCACAAAAACTCCAGGGAACAGGTGGTGAGAAAACTGTGGCTCAGAGAGGTGAGGTCACTTGCCCAAGGACGCATGTCCAGGGAGTGGCAGAGAAGAGAATCCAACCCAGGACTGCCCAGTTCCAGAGTTCATGGGCTTCACCACTATGCCGACGTAAATGATTGACCTGAGTGATAGATTTCACGGTGCTTCAGCTGTGGAGCCTGCTGACTCATCCCTCTTCCCACCAGTGGGTAAACCTACCTTGTGCTCTGGTTAATTTGTGCCTTGGGAGCAGTGGCTCTTACCCAAAGACTTGAACACCGTAGTCTTCTCACAGTGGGCTGGTTTCACTCCCTTTACCACTTCTCCGAGCTCAGCGAAGATCTTGGCCTGTCAAATGAACACACACTGACCCAGGCCATGGGGCTAATGTCTGCTCAGGGCAAGCTTCTGAAGCCAGGACAGGGTGTCCCTGAACTGGATAAGGGATAAACTTGATAAAAAGACCTGTTGTAAACTGGATGATGTCAGGAAGGAAGCCTCCCCCTTAAACCTTTTTTTTTTTGAGGGAGGGGACACGGGTACCATCTGCCTCTGTGATACTGTGATTGCAGAGATACAAATCTGTAGCCAGGGGAATGTCCTGCCTGGACACTGTCAGTGAGGAAATAGGCCTGTTCTTATCTGAACACTCATTTTGGCAGCCCCCTTCTTGCCTCTATGCCCTGATTACAAAAAAAAAGGCCAGAAAGTGGCCAACCCTAGTCCTAATTTGTTGGCCACATTGGGAAAGTTTCCAGGCTGTAACAGGCTCCTGTCTTCCAATGCTACTGCTTTATAGGACAGCCCAGTCCAACAGAAAAGTCCATCAAGCTGCTCTCTTCAGGCAAAGGGGACAGGAAAACACATCACCACATAATGGCCACATTATTCTGGAAGGGGATTAGAAAAGGTTGAGAGATGTTTGGGAGCTGTCATCCCACAAAGAGGTAAGGGTTACCGAGGTCTGAAGCAGGCCAGACAGAAGGGGGTGTTAATGAAACCCGGGGATCCAGGTGAGGCCAGCCAGGCAACAGCCCACCAGAAAGGAGGCTCACCCCTGACAAGAGGACATCTCCAGACTCTTTCAGGGCAGCCTCCTGGGAATCCACATACAGCACAGCCTGTGTCATGAGCTCATCATCCAGCTCTCTCCAGTCAGGTCTGCTGGCGCCGATGGCTAAGAGACAGCAAAACAGACCCTGAGCCTAGAAATGGTCACAAGGGATACCAAACACTCCAAAGAATGAAAGGGGCGGGGAAAAGGTGACAGAGGACACATGGGAACAGATGTGGAATGCCTCATTTCCCCAGGCCAACTCCCTCCCAATCGACAAGACTGAATTCACTAATAAGAATGATACCCGGGCATTTTTTCCTTTCCATTTCATATCCATTCTCATTACTAAAAAAAGATTTCGAGGCAACTTAGCATTCATTTACTGTGTGCCTACTATCTGTGGGATGTTTCACACATACTATTTATAGTCCTCACAAGCACACTTCACATCTGATTCCCATTTAAAAAGTACACAAACTGAGGCTCAAAGAAGTGGTACATGCC
>NC_041227.1:62338582-62346189 GCF_002837175.3 Physeter macrocephalus
AATAAATTTATTTATTTATTTATTTTTGGCTGTGTTGGGTCTTCGTTTCTGTGCGAGGGCTTTCTCTAGTTGCGGTGAGCGGGGGCCGCTCTTCATCGCGGTACGCGGGCCTCTCACTGTCGCAGCCTCTCTTGTGGAGCACAAGATCCAGACGTGCAGGCTCAGTAGTTGTGGCTCACGGGCCTAGTTGCTCCGTGGCATGTGGGATCCTCCCAGGCCAGGGCTCAAACCCGTGTCCCCTGCATTGGCAGGCGGATTCTCAACCACTGCGCCACCAGGGAAGCCCCAACCACTTCTCTCTTAATTCACAAGAAAAGAGCCCAGTGTTAGGGTCAGAGAGAAGCCCCAATAAAGAGGAAACTTGCTGCACCCTGGCACCAAGGTTTCACATCCTCTGCAGAGCCCAGAACCATAATGATGAATCCAAGGAATCATGACTCCTGGCACTGGAACACAGGGATACGCAGAGGCTGCAACCAAATGCCTGCAGGGCCAGGAAGGTAATGAAAATGAGCAGAACTGGTCAGAGGAAGTGGATTGGAAATGGTGGAGACTGAGGTACAGAGAAGAAAGCAGACCCTTCTAAAGGGGACAGCTATTGTTCAGCTCAAGCTAATTGTTGCCATGTGAGAATGCAGGGCCACTGTTAGAAATCCCCCCCTACCCCTGCTCCTTTTTTAAAAGAGAAGCAGGAAATCTATTTGCATGTGTTAGTTCTTGATTTTCAGAACACTCTATGGTCTGAAAAAAACATCTGCTGGCTGGATCCGGCCCATGCCAGCCAGTCTTTGGAAACTGCTATAAAGCTTTATACAAATATAAGGCAGCATTTACAAGCCTTCTCTCACTGCCATCCAGTTTTCTCTACTTGTTCCCTCTCCTGCTGTTCTCCCTCACTCTAATTTTCAAAGAGAGTGATGTAAAAATGTCCATCTTGAAGGCTGTTTGTGTGAGAAGTGCTATAGAACAGAAGCACCAACTAATGAAGCTCATAAATAAATCATAAGCTGGTGGGAAAAACCCTAGCTTCTCAAGCCACCTCTTCTGATTGCTCTTGTTCCCCCCAATCTGGAGCAGGGTGAATTCTCGAAGGGCTGCATAAGGCCACTGAGGCTGATGGAGATGGTCCGGGCAGCAAAGGGAGGGGCTTGACTCGGGCTGGGCCTTGGCCTTCCTGCAGTGGGGCGAGAATGGGCGAGGGTCAAACGCTGGCTGTTGGGCTGCAGGGATAGGATGAGGGACGTGCAGGGGAGGTTGGAATTGGGCGTATCTTTAGCCAAGCTGTAAAGTAAGTAAAATCTGTTGATGGTGTTTCCCTGTTGACTGCACTTATAACATACTTAAGTATATTTAATGCCTCTGTGAATACATAAACCAATTTCGTCTTTAGGCTAGGGGAAGTTACCAGATGGCTTAACTCAAAATCAAGTCAGCCCTCCTTGAGGGAGACTCAAAGTGTGAGAGGAATCCAACATGAGGGAGAGTCTCTGTTGTTGGCTTTGAAGGTAGAGCGTCCACATGAAAAGGAATGTGGACAGCCTCTAGGAGCTGAGAGCAGCCCCAAGGAAAAGGGCACCTTTGTCCTACAACACAAGGAACCTGCCATGACCATTTGGGCTGGGAAGAAGACTCCGGGCTTTGGATAAGATTGCCGCCTGAACAACACCTTGATTTCATCCTTGTGTGAGCAGAGGGCTTAGCTAACCCATGCCCAGACTCCTAACCACAGAAACTGAGATAATAAATATGTGCTGTTTTAAGCTGGAAAAAAAAAAGAAAAAGCTGAAAAAATATCAAGTCAGTCTTGCTGAAGATTCAGCTCTTGTCCATTTCACCAAGAACTGGTTTCTCTTGATTCCCTAAGTCCTTCCAGAAATGGTCTTACTGTTCGAGTCTGGCTTTATGAATAGTAAGACCTACCCCCTGGACCCACATTCATAATACCAGTCCCACACAGGATGAGACCTTCAATTTGCTATGGCCCATTGCTCAATCATACCACGTTTCGTTTCCTTTATAGAACTTATCTTCAGCTGGAACTATCTAGCTCATCTATTCGCTTACTTTTTTGTTGTCTACCTCCCTTCTCTGGAATGTAAGCAGCGGGAAAGCAGTGATCTTGATTGCTGGTTTACTGTGGCATCCTCAGCATCTAGAACAGTGCCTGACACATGGTAGGGATTCAATACATATTTGTGAATGAACACATAATCATGATTCTTGGCCCTTGCACGTGTGTGCAGACATTTTAGATTTTGAGTTCACACTATGTGCTTGTCACTAAAACATGGGGCACTGATACCATGTTTAAATTCTTGAGTCTTCAACTGGCTTGCTCATCAGAATCCAGTCTTCTTATAGAAAGATAACATAGGGTATCATTTAAGATCTTGGGCTCTGAGGGTGTATTATCTCAGTTCAAATCCCAGTTTTGCCTCTAAGAACCTCTGACTTTGGGCAAGTTTCTTAATCTTTCCATGCCTTGGTTTACCTACCTGTAAAATGGGGGTCATGATAATAATAGCTCCTACTTCATATGGTTGTTGTGAGGATTCAGTGATATAGTACATACAAAGAATTTAGAATAGCACCTGCAATATTAAGTATTCAATATAGACCAGATCTTGTTATAACCCCCAGGGCCATTTGAGGATCTTCAGAGGCCCCAGGAACTCTATGTTTAGAGTCCCAACTATCCTATCCCACATATTAAAAAGCATCCACATGTCACATTAAATGTCTTTTGTGTTGTAATTTTAAAAAATTTGTTTTTGTAATTCCAAGTGTTGTTAAAGAACAAGTGAGTCATTTGGCTTTTGTAATTTAAATTTCATGACATTTAAGAACTCAGCTATAATTGATCATTTGCTATAATGATACACTTTATAAAACTTTAATTAAATTTATTAGTTTCAGGTTTGTGATTTTTGTTTCATATTTTGGAATGAGTATCGTTTTTTTCAGGACTCAAATGTTTCTGAGGCCATTAAAAAGCTCAAGCATTTTGCATGAGTAAAACAGCTCTGCAGATGCAGCCCCCTTGGTCCAGCCAAGGGAGAGTCTGGCCACCCAAGGCTCATGGAGCCACTCTGCTTACCATTGATGTGAGCCCCGGGCTTCACCCATTCACCAAACAAAATGGGCTCTGTTGCCATGGTGACTGTGATGATCACATCTGCCCCTGTCACAGCCTCCTGAACCGATGAACAGACCCGTACCTCTCCTTGCACTGTGTTCGCAAACTTCTCTGCATTTTCTTTGGTGCGGTTCCATATCCTCACCTTCATTGGGGGTAACAAGAGGGACATTGGTGCCATGATTATTTGGCTGTTTATGTTTCATTAAGCCCAAGGGTGCAAGGAAAAGTTGAACCACTCTGGGGTTAGGGCTGTAGTTATTTAAATCATTCTGTATGGTGAATGTACATTTGTCTGGGCCAGACATTTGAAAATGACCTTTCTCTATCCCATTCCCCTTCAAGAAGGGGGGAGGTTTTTCATTTCTAGCTTGGGACGCACAGCCTCAGTAGCTTAATAACTACTATATAGCTTAAAGATTAGCAGAGCAAGTTCTGGAGCTAGACAGGCTTAGAATCAATCCTTGCTCTGTCACTTACTGTTTCTGAAGTATATTTAACTTCATTCAGCCTAAGTTTTCATGTCTGCAAAATGCAAATGATAACAGGCCAAGTCAGTATCAAACTCACAGTTTATGTTTGGGAGTCTGTAAAGGAGTCATAACAGGTATGAGATTCACAAACAGGATGTGCAAGGCTGTGCTTGGAATAACTTGATCTCTGAAGGATATGTAGGGAATTAAAATTTGGAAGGGTTTTAGGAGTGAATGGTGCAGCAGAGTAGAAGGCCAAGAGTAATAGCTACAATTAGATTCCTGGGAAGCGCTGGCAGGGAGAGGGTGGGTCATTGGCATCACCAGGAGGTGGGGACTTGCTTGCTTGCTTAACAGATTTTGATGTCTGTGGTGGCAGCTGTCAGCCTTCAACTGAAAATAAGGCCTAAAGAATCTCTCATAAGGAAATATAATAAATATGGAAATAAATGTTATGTCTGAGTAAGTTCATTAACTAAGGTGAAAAACAATACAATATGTCCATTTATAAGAGAATGGTTAACTATACCACCTTTCTTGATAGAAAAATATGAAATACTATACAAAAATTAAGTAATCTGGAAAAGTGATGGTGTTACAACATTCAGTGAAAATACAGTACATACAACTGTGTATATCTAACATGATTAAAACTTTAAGAGGTTAATATTCAAAATATACAAAGAAATTATAAAATTTAATATTAAAAAATAAGCAACCTTATTTAAATATGGGCAGAGGACCTGAATAAATATTTTTCCAAAGAAGACATACAAATGGGCAACAGACACATGAAAAGATGCTCAACATCACTGGAACATAGGGGAGATGCAAATCAAAACCCCAATAAGATATCACCTCCATTTCCCTCAGCATGATGACTATCAGAATACAATAACAAGTGTTGGCAAGGATGTGGAGAAAAGGGAAACTGAGTTCACTGTTGGTGGGAATGGAAATTGGTGTAGTCACTATGGAAAACAGTATGGATGTTCCTCAAAAAACTAAGACTAGAACTACCATGAGAATTGCAGGACAAGATGGCAGAGTAGAAGGACCTGAGCTCACCTGCTCTCATGAAAACACCAAAATCACTACTAACTGCTGAACAACCAAAACAAAAAAGACTGGAACCTACCAAAAACCATATGCTACTTCCAAAGACAAACAGGAAGCCATAGCAAGAAGGTAGGAGGGGTGCATTCAGGACACAATCAAATCCCATACCCGCTGGGTGGGTGATCCAAAACTGCAAAATAATTATACTGCAGAGATTCTCCCACAGGACTGAGAGTTCTGAGCCCCATGTCAGGCTGCCCAGTCTGGGGGTCTGGCATTGGAAGAAGGAGCCCCCAGAGAATTTGGCTGAAAGTGAGGGGATAGAAAAAGATATTCCATGCAAATGGAAATCCAAAGAAAGCTGGAGTAGTAATACACATATCAAACAAAATAGACTTTAAAATAAAGTCCGTTACAAGAGACAAAGGACACTACACAATGATCAAGGGATCAATCCAAGAAGAAGACGTAACAATTGTAAATATATATGCACCCAACATAGGAGCACCTCAATACATAAGGCAAACGCTAACAGCCATAGAAGGGGAAATCGACAGTAACACAGTAATAGTGGGGGACTTTAACACTCCACTTACATCAATGGACAGATCATCCAGACAGAAAATCAATAAGGAAACACAAGCCTTAAATGACACGTTAGACCAGATGCACTTAGTTTATATCTATAGAGCATTCCACCTGAAAGCAGCAGAATACACATTCTTCTCAAGTGCACATGGAACATTCTCAAGGACAGATCACACGCTGGGCAACAAAGCAAGTCTAGGTAAATTTAAGAAATTAAAATCATTTCAGGCATTTTTTCCGACCACAATGCTATGAGATTAGAAACCAACAAGGAAAAGAACTGTAAAAAACATAAACATGTGGAGGCTAAACAATATGCTACTAAACAAACACTGGATCACTAATGAAATCAAACAGGAAATAAAAAAATACCTAGAGACAAATAAAAACAAAAACACGATGATCCAAAACCTATGGGGTGCAGCAAAAGCAGTTCTAAGAGGGAAGTTTATAGCTATACAAGCCTACCTCAAGAAACAAGAAAAATCTCAAATAAACAACCTAAACTTACACCTAAAGCAACCAGAGAAAAAAGAACAAATAAAATCCAAAGTTAATAAAAGGAAAGAAATTGTAAAGATCAGAGCAGCAATAAATGAAATAGAGTAGAAGAAAACAATAGAAAAGATCAATGAAACTAAAAGCTGGTTCTTTGAAAAGATAAACAAAATTCATAAACCTTTAGCCAGACTCATCAAGAAAAAAAGGGAGAGGCCTCAAAGCAATAAAATTAGAAATGAAAAATGAGAAGTTACAACAGACACCACAGAAATACAAAGGATCATAAGAGACTGCTACAAGCAACTATATGCCAGTAAAATGGACAACCTAAGAGAAGTGGACAAATTTCCCAAAACTGAATCAGGAAGAAACAGAAAATACCAACAGACCAACCACAAGCCCTGAAATTGAAACGGTGATTAAAAAATCCTAACAAACAAAAAGTCCAGAACGTTATGGCTTAACAGGCAAATTCTATCAAACATTTAGAGAAGAGTTAACACCTATCCCTCTGAAAATATTCCAAAGAATTGCAGAGGAAGGAACACTACTAAACTTATTCTATGAGGCCACCATCACCCCGATATCAAAACCAGACAAAAACACCACAAAAAAAGAAAATTACAGGCCAATATCACTGATGAACATAGATACAAAACTCCTCAACAAAATACTAGCAAACTGAATCCACCAATACATTAAGGGTCATACACCATGATCAAGTGGGATTCATGCCTGGGATGCAAGGATTTTCAATATTTGCAAATCAATCAGTGTGATACACCACATTAACAAATTGAAGAGTGAAAACCATATGATCATCTCAATAGATGCAGAAAAATCTTTTGACAAAATTCAACACCAATTTATGATAAAAACGCTCCAGAAAGTGAGCATAGAGGGACCATAACTTAACATAATAAAGGCCATATATGACAAACCACAGCTAACATCATACTCAACAGTGAAAAGCTGAAAGCATTTCCTCTACTCAACATAATAAAGGCCATATATGACAAACCACAGCTAACATCATACTCAACAGTGAAAAGCTGAAAGCATTTCCTCTAAGATCAGGAACAAGACACCTTTATTCACCTCACCACCTTTATTCAACATAGTTTTGGAAGTCCTAGCCACAGCAATCAGAGAAGAAAAAGAAATAAAAGGAATCCAAACTGGAAAAGAAGAAGTAAAACTGTCACTATTTGCAGATGACAGGATACTATACATAGAAAATTCTAAGGATGCTACAAGAAAACTACTAGAGCTCATCAATGAATTTGGTAAAGTTGCAGGATACAAAATCAACACACAGAAAGCTGTTGCATTTCTATACACTAACAACTAAAGATCAGAAAGAGAAATTAAGGAAACAATCTCATTCACCACTGCAACAGACAGAATAAAATTCCTAGTAATAAACCTACGTAAAGAGGTAAAAAGACCTGTACTCCAAAAACTATGACACTGATGAAAGAAATTGAAGATGACACAAACAGATGGAAAGATTACCGTGTTCTTGGATTGGAAGAACCAATATTGTCAAAATGACTAACTACCCAAGGTAATCTACAAATTACCAATGGCATTTTTCACAGAACTAGAACAAAAAATTTTTAAATGTGTATGGAAACACCAAAGACCCTGAATAGCCAAAGCAATCCTGAGAAAGAAAAACAGTGCTGGCTCCCTGACTTCTGACTATACTACAAAGCTACAGTAATCAAAATACCATGGTATTGGCACAAAAAGAGACACATAGATCAATGGAACAGGTTAGATGGCCCAGAAATAAATGCACAGACCTATGGTCAATTAATCTCTGACAAAGGAAGCAAGAATACACA
>NC_041227.1:62346277-62374763 GCF_002837175.3 Physeter macrocephalus
AATACACAATGGAGAAAAGACAGTCTCTTCAATAAGTGGTGCTGGGAAAACTGGGCACCTACATGTAAAAAAATGAAATTAGAACATTCTCTAGCACCATACACAAAAATAAACTCAAAATGGATAAAGATCTAAATTTAAGACCAGATACTATAAAACTCTTAGAGGAAAACATAGGCAGAAAACTTTTTGATATAAATCGCAGCAATAATTTTTTGGATCCACTTCCTAGAGTAATTAAAATAAAAACAAAAATAAACAAATGGTACCTAATTAAACTTAAAAGCTTTTGCACATGAAAGTAAACCATAAACAAAATGAAAAGACAACCCACAGAATGGGAGAAAATATTTGCAAACGAAGTGACCAGCATGGGATTAATCTACAAAATATACAAGCAGCTCAAGCAGCTCAATATCAAAAAAACAAAAAACCCAATTAAAAAATGGGCAGAAGATCTAAATAGACATTTCCCCAGGAAGACATACAGATGGCCAAAAAGCACATGAAAAGATGCTCAACATTGCTAATTATTAGAGAAATGCAAATCAAAAGTACAGTGAGGTATCACCTCACACCAGTCAGAATGGCCATCATCAAAAAGTCCACAAACAACAAATGCTGGAGAGGGTGTGGAGAAAAGGGAACCCTCTTGCACTGTTGGTGGGAATGTAAATTGATAAGCCACTATGGAAAACAGTACAGAGGTTCCTGTAAAAAACTCAAAATAGAGCTACCATATGACCCAGCAATCCACTACTGGGCACATACCCTAAGAAAACCATAATTCAAAAAGAGACACGTACCACAACGTTCATTGCAGCATTGTGTCCTGGCTATTAATTTACAATAGCCAGGACATGGAAGCAACCTAAGTGTCCATCAACAGATGAATGGATAAAGAAGATGTGGCACATATATACAAAGGAATATTACTTGGCAATAAAAAGAAATGAAATTGAGTTATCTGTAGTGAGGTGGATGGACCTAGAGTCTGTCATACAGAGTGAAGTAAGTCAAAAAGAGAAAAACAAATACTTTATGCTAACCCATATATATGGAATCTAAAAAAAAAAAAGGTTCTGAAGAACCTAGGGGCAGGACAGGAATAAAGACACAGACGTAGAGAATGGACTTGAGGACACGTGGAGGGGGAAGGGTAAGCTGGACAAAGTGAAAGAGCAACATTGACATATATACACTACCAAACGTAAAAGAGATAGCTAGTGGGAAGCACCTGCATAGCACAGGGAGATCACCTCGGTGCTTTGTGTCCACCTAGAGGGGTGGGGTAGGGAGGGAGGGAGGGAGACGCAAGAGGGAGGGGATATGGGGATATACGTATACGTACAGCTGATTCACTGTGTTATACAGCAGAAACTAACACACCATTGTAAAATAAATAAATAAATAAATAAATAACCTCCAATAAAGATGTTACAGAAATAAATATACCCCAATAAAGATGTTAAATAAATAAGTAAGTTAAATAAATAAATAAATAAACCACTTGTGGTGATTTCCAGAGGGGGGAGGGTTGGGGGATGGGTAAAACAGGTGAAGGAGATTAACAGGTACAAACTTCCAGGTTCAAAATAATTAAGTCATGGGGATATAATGTGCAGCATGGAGAATATAGTCAATAATATTGTAATAACTTTGTATGGTGACAGATGGTAACTAGACTTATGGTGACCATTTCGAAATGTATATAAATATCAAATCACTATGATGTACACCTGAAATTAATAAGATATCGTATGTCAATTATACTTTAATAAAAAAAGCAGAGAAAAACCATACAACTATGTTACAAAAAGCAGATGAGAGAGATTGGAAATGTTAACTACTTGTCTTTGAAAACAGATCAAAGGGAATTTTTCTTTTGTTTTCTTCGTTACAGTCTTCATTTCTCAAAGCAGAAGTATTATTTTTATCATAAGAAATCATACCTTAAATCTGCCCCACCCCTCTCACACACATAGAAAAAATAAAATAAAAGTAGCATCAAATGTATCAAAAGTAATAGGAAGGGCTTCCCTCGTGGCGCAGTGCTTGGGGGTCCACCTGCCGATGCAAGGGACACGGGTTCGTGCCCCGGTCCGGGAAGATCCCACATGCCACGGAGCGGCTTGGCCCGTGAGCCATGGCCACTGAGCCTGCGATCCGGAGCCTGTGCTCCGCAACGGGAGAGGCCACAACGGTGAGAGGCCCGCGTACCGCAAAAAAAATAATAATAATTTAAAAAAAAAAAATAATAATAATAATAATAATAATAGGAAGTGTGAGCCAGCCAGAATGGGGAAAAGTAGACTAACATCTAGGCTGCAGAAGGGGCATGCTGTGGCCTCCTGCTCTCTAGGCCTCATTCCCAGTTCCTGGATCCCTAAGCCTGAATACTTAAGAACCCCAGATTCTCCTAAGAGAAACAATAGAAAGGGGCCAAAAGAACACCTGAATGTATGTAATGGATATGACACAATCCTTTAAATAACCGAGTAGGCTCTCTGCGTACTTCGGCACACACTGCAAACTGAGAAACTGGAGGAGGTGATTCAGGCCTTTCCCCCAACTCTTCACATCCAGTGGGACTTCTGGGCAAGTCATTAAAAGAATGGTCTACTCTGCAACAAGAGAAGCCACCACAATGAGAAGCCCGTGCACAACAACAAAGACCCAATGCAGCCAAAAATAAATAAATTTATAAAAAAAAAAAAAAAAAAAAAAGAAGAGTGGTCTAGACGGTGGGACTCTCAACCCGACAATTTCAGCATAACCCACATTGTAACAAAGGAGTACAGAGAAAGGTCACTGCTGCTTCCTCCCAGCTTCCTCCACAACCCTCCCTGGACCTACCTCCTTAAAGGAGAACTGCTCTGTGAAGACCTCATAATGGCTATAAGCCTGGACGCCAGCTCCAAGGATACACAGCACTTCACTGCTGGGGGGTTTCAAAAACTATTTGAGAGAAATGAGATAGAAAAGGTCAAGGGAGACTCTAGTAGCCAGGAGAAGATCAAATAGTTTGAGAATCAGGTGAACTTCAAGACCTCTCAGGCAATCAGGGAGATGTCATTGTGTATTTCCGTTTCCACTCTGCAGAGTGGGGAGGGAGGGAAGGAGCCTTCATTGGGTACCTAACATATGCCAGTGCTTAAGCCTCATGATCTCATTTAGTCCAGACAATTGACCCTATGAGCTAGATACTCCCATTGTTATCCTCCTCTTACAGATAAAGAAATTGAGGTCCAGAGAGGTTAAGTAACTTGCTCAGGGCCCTATGACTATTGAATGGCACAGTGGGGCCCTAAAACCACATCTTTCATTCTCCAAAGCCCACATGCTTTCTGCTGTGCTACCCCATCTCAGAGGCATGATAAGCCACACCTACTTCTGAGAGCTGTTAGTTGCTTCTGGAATCCATGAATCCTTGCGAGCCTAGGTTCTCAGCTATATTTGCTGTGCCCACTCTCTGTTGATCCTGACTCAGCCTCTGTCTTCCTTTAAAGAGGAATGTAGAGATGGCATTTGTTGGCACCTGCTAAGGGTGTATGTGTGTCTTTATTTGCGAGTGAGGTTCTCTGATCAACTCTCCAGTAAAGTCTTTCTGACCACCCTGATAGATTTCACCACTTCATAGCGCTTGTTTGTTTACGAATTTATTTTCCTGTACTGGTGTGTAAGCCCCGTGAAAACGGAGACAGTCTTATTTGCACAGCATTGGCACATATTTACCATTACCTATGAGAAACAGAGCAGGGTTTCTTGACCTCAGCACTACTGATATTTGGGCTGGATAATTCTTTGTTGGCAGGTGGGTGGGCTGTCTTGTGCATTATAGGATGTTTAGCAGCATCCCTGGTCTCTGTCCATTAGCACCCCTATGTCCTCAGTTGCGACAACCAAAACTGTCTCCAGACATTGCTAATCGTCTCTGGGGCAGCTGGCCAAATTGTTTTCAGTTAAGAACAACTGGCATTGAGGAATGACATCACTTGCTCCTCAAACCATCCATATTAAATAAGACCGTGGTCTGCCTTTCCTCTATTTCATTTAATAAAAATTGAGCTCCTTGGAGCTGCTCTTTCTTACAATGCTAATTATTGAGATTCTGGAGTGCAACCTTAAAGATGAAAGTATTCTTAATTATTAATCACTTGCAAAAAGGAGTCTCAAGTATTGATAGGTGATTAGAGGTGATGTCTCCTGCAGCTGCAGAAGGAGAGATACCATTTTGTGCCATCAACTATAGTTCCAAGAACCTTGATTTGAAAAGTTTTCAAAATGACAATGTCCACAAGACTAGTAATCTTATGCTCCTGTCCAATACGGAGAATTATGTAATTTTTCCTTAACTCAATTTTTTTTTTCTGTTCTCAGTTAATATGAATCTATTCTTGGGAGTACACGTGGGCTTCAGAAATTGTTGCAGTATCCTGTAAAGTAACCTTTAACCACTGATAGAAGAATTAACCTGGTTGATCATCAGAATCAATCAGATACCATAAAAAACCAAAACACCTAGTTTCTTAGGCCCTGCCCTCAGCGATTTCAATTCAGTGGTTTTGGGAACCTGAATTTTTTTAAAAAATTCCCCAGATGCTGCTGCTGCTGCGTAGCCTGGGTTAGAAACTACCGACCTGGGACGAGAAGACCCACAGCTACCTGGGTTGTCTGACTACAGGAAACCCTAGACTCCATTTCCTTCCGCACAAAATGAGGCCAGTAATACTTGCTCTGCCTTCCTCCCAGAAATCCAAAAATAAATCAAACAATGGTATGGAAATTATTTTGGAAAAGATCAAAGTCCTTTTCAAATGTAGGGCAGTATTGTTAGAGTCCCTCTGTTCCTAAGTTACCAGGGAACATACCTCAGAGTCTCTTGATCATTTCAATCTGAACTGGGTCTGGATATAATTTTTCAAAGCCAGTTCATCAAGCTGCACACTGTAGTCTACTCCCTTCCTATATAATTACCAGATTTATCCCCACATTTCCTTTATGCTTAGGCCTCATAAACCAGCATTCCCAGACCTTTAATGTGAAAGATTCCAGCCTTTAACTGTTCCTACAGATACCTCGTCTTCTTAACCCTAGCCTCTAAAAATACCGTTCTTCTCGTAGGATGCCCTTGCACTGCTTAGAAATATCATCACCTCTATCACTTGCTTTTCCTTCTGCCTGGAGAGCTCCTCCCCTCTCCCTGTTTCACTCACTCACTTCTTTTTCGGTCTTTACTCAAATATCACCTTCTCAGTGAGGTCTTTCCTCGATAATTTAAAATATCACCCCTTCCCAACGCTCTCAATTCTGCTTTATTTTCATCCTTCTAGCTGGTGGTGGGGGTGGGCGTGTTATTTTTTTAAAGCAAGTCCTAGCCTATTAGTAAACTCAAAAGGGGTTTGCTGTTGGTTAATTATTTTTTTTTAGCAAATCATACTATGTATTTTACTTTTCATTTTATTTATTGTCTCACCTCCCCTCTGCATGTAACTCTGTTTCGTGCACTACCACATCTCTGACATTTAGAACAGTGCCTGATATGTGGTAGGATCTCAGTCAATACTTGCTGAATGGATACATTTGTGTGGCTTGGATCTGTTTATCTCCCCCTCTGCTTCTTGTGCAGTACTGACTCTGGCCTAGGGGGCAACCACACTGATTTGCCAGGAGCAGTGTGGCAGAGGGGAAAGAAAGCAGTCCTGGGAGTCAGAGAGGTCAAGTTTTAAATTATTGCTCTGCCACTTGTTAGCTGTGTGACCCTGATCAACTCACACAACCTCTCTGAGCCATATTCCTTATACCTGGCAAATGGAGATAATCATATCTACTTTGCAAGGTTGGTGTGAAGATCAGGAATAGCACATGTGAGGTACCTGGAATCTTGGGCTCATTAAATGGTAGCCAATCATTTCGTGAATCACTGTGCTCAGCTGACATCCCATATTTGGCATATGAAGTTCCAGTTATGTCCAAAGAAGATCAAAATGAGTTCCTCACTTCTACCTTAGACATTCAAACTTGAGACACTCAATCCCACCCACCAGCTCAGCACAGCCAGGCACTAATCTCACCTTGGTGGCGATGGCAGACACTGCAGCTGTTCTCTTTGCAGTTATGACATTTCCATCCATGACCTTGGAGGAAAGGAGAGACAGTGAACAAGGGGCACCCCTATCTACCACTTAAGCAGAGAGAAGACGCTCTAAAAGATTTAGCCCTAGGAAGCGTCATAATATTCTATAAAGAGAATGTTTTGCCTGGATCCAATTCCTCCACTTATAAGAAATGCAACTTTGAAAAAATATCTTAATCTTTAAGCACCGGTTTCCTACCTGTAAAAACAAAGATAATGGCAACCATTCAGAGGGTTTTTGTGACGATTAAATGCTCTGGCATACATGAAAACATCTAGCATATGGCGAGCCCTCAAGAATTGCCCATTTGCTTTACTTGCCCTGGGAGTCTCAAAACATCAAATTAAGGAGAAACTTCAGGAATAAGAGTAAGTCACTTGACATCTGTGCAAGGGCCCTGAAACTCTATCTCAGTGGCTCTCAACTCTCCTGCACATGTGGGGAGGTTTGTGAAGATACAGATGCCCAGACATGACCCTTAGGTTGACTGAATCTGAACACTAGGGATGGGACCCAGACATCGTTGTTTTTAAAAGCTCCCCAGGTGATTCTGAATTACGCCTTGCTAGGAATAACTACCATCCTTTGCACTGTTCTCTGTTTATATTAATCATCTCAATTGGTCCTCACCAAGTAGTATCAGTATTCTCATTTTAGGGACAAGGAAGTGAATTGCTTGGCTACTGATCGGATTCGGGAAGAATCTCAGGCCTTGTCATTTAGTTTCAAAGCCTGAGGTGGTTCCAATTTCCCGGGGAAGCACTGTTGGTAGGTAGTATGGATGCCATTTCCATTGGATGAGCAGAGACTGGGAATAGCTAAATACTCTTTTCAGGGGAGTAATCAATGGCCAGCTTCCTTGGGGAACCAGAAATCCTGAGAAGGAGAGTCTAAGGATCCAGGGGTGGTTTGGGTAGAAATAAGGGGTCTGTCCCTGATGAGGACTCAACTGGCTGGCCTCAGAGCCAGGCTGGAGGGCACAAAGCACTTTCACTTACCAGTTGTGTGACCTCAAGCAAAGTGACTCTAATACTCTGAGCCTCAGGAACCTCAAAAGAAAGTGGGTGGGGAGGTGAGGGTGTAATAAAAGCTCCCACAGAGGAGTGTTGTCAGAATTGAATGAGATCAATTTCTCCTGCCTGGCACATGATAAGTGCTCAGTAAGCAGCAGTGAGAAAGGCAGTAGAGCATAGTCTTAAGACAGTATAGGCCCTGGACTTCCACAGAGTAGGTCTGAAGTCCATCCATGCCACTATTAGCTATGTAAATTTTGGTAAGTTTGGCATAGTTGCTTTATGACTCAGTTTTCTCATCTGCAAAATGGAGGTAATAAATTTACTTACCTCACAGAGTGGTTCTAAGTATTAAGAGAATTAACACATACGAAGTATTTAGAACAGTGCCTGACACACACAAGGTGCTTAATAAATTTGGACTACTACTATTTTTTGGTATTATCATTAAATGTTAAAACAGGTCAATGTGTACCCCTTAGAAAAAAACTCCCAGGTATTAGAGAGCACCCCTACTCTGTAACTCACGTAACTCCACATTGCAGAGATTCACTAAGTAAACGTTTCCCTGGCTACTGGGTTTGTGCAAGCTGTATATTTGGAGTAACCGCTATAGGACAAGAACATGACAAGAATGACGAGATTATTACTTCCACACTGTCACACACTTAAAGCAGCAGTGGGCTCTGGTGCTGGGTTATGCATCCTTAGGCAGCCCTGGAATCAGATACACAGTCACAGATAACCTTCACTGTCCCTGGCATCCAGTCACTCAGAGAGGGTCATGTGTGGTCACACTCAAAACTCCTCCTGGTCAACAGAGAACTAACTTCTGAGCCTAGCTCTGTGCACAGGGGCCCTGACCCACCCCTGGCCAGGGAGTTGCTCACCGCCAGAAGGGAGCCATCGCTCGGCTGGAAGAGTAGCACAGTGGCCTGATGGGAGGGGACAGTGGAGGTGGTCCTGTGGCCCTCATAGAAGGTGACCAACTTGGTGGTCAGGGCGTCCTCTGCTGCACTGTAGGCGGGCATGACCCCCAGGAAACTACAAGAAGAGAGGGAGCAGCTTCAACCCCTTCCGGTCAATGCTGAGGTATCCTATGAAGTCCCCATGTCCCTTCCTTTCTCTTTCCTCGCTCAATGCCCTACCGGCCTTCTCCCTCGCCGCCCCCCACCCCATCCCTCTGTCATGCCCTTCGGCAGTATGCTCAGTATGTTCAAGAATCCGGCTCTGGATGAGAAAAATCTCCCCAGTTCTGCCACTTCCTAGCTGTGTAACCTTGGGTAATTCACTTCACCTCTCTGAGTCTCGGTTTTCCCATCAGGAAATGTTGCATCAATACCCACCTATATATGGAGTGTGTTGAATTAAACAAGGTAATTCCTGTAAAGCGCCCACTTGACACAGTGGGTTGCACAAATCAGGTGGGAGCTGTTATTAGCAGTGGTTAGGTAAAAGCCCTCCCTTCCTTCCTCCAGCTGCTTCCATTCTCACCCCTCCTCTTCCTCCTTTCCAGTTTCTCCAGCCCCTGGCCCGGCCTTCCTCACTCACCCCCTGTGCTTGGCCACGGGCACCACGGTGCGCACCGGCTGCATGACCCCTCCGTCGGGGCCGCTGGAGAAGTTGGCCAGAGCCGCCTCCAGCGGCGGGATGAGTAGGCTGGAGCTGCGGAGGTGGTCCTGCACATCTGCCGCGCTCAGGAACGCTGGTACAGAGCTCATGTCGCCGGGGGCCTTCTACGAGCTCACGGGGATCCGCGCTTCCAGCGCTGCGCGCTATGCGAGAGCGCCCAGGGCGCGCTGCCGCCTACTGGTCACCGCCCAGCTCCGGGGGCGGAGCAAAACCGGTTTCCTCCAACCCCCATCCGCAGGGGTGGGCGAGCTGGGTCCCCTCCAGTCACAGGTTCCCCAAGATTGGATTGAGGCGGCGGGCTGGCAGGGAGTTAGTATTCTTGGGTCCACTTTCTCAATTCCTGTAGTTAGCTGTAGTCACATTCCTTGCAAAACATGTTAGTTTGGCGCCCTACCTTCCTCCCTCCCCCCAACTCAACTATTTGCTGTCTAGGTCCTGCTGCCTGGGAAAGAGCAGACAGAGGAGTTGGGGGCAAATAATGATGGGCTCCCTGATTTCTTAAATTATTGCCTGCTTTTTAGGAGCTCTTAGATGAAAGGAGATAGAAGGTTATTAAAAACGATTTTCCTTTCAATTCTGTCCCCATCTGGAGTCTCTTATCCCAACCTCCCTCCCACCCCTACCCCATCCCCACCCCCAGATCCCGGGCTGTTGACCGCTTCGAGTGCACAGTATTTTCCTGGGCTAATTAATTGAACTAACCTTCACCTTTAGAAAAGGGGGAAGTTCCCAGGACAAGATATAATGGCCTTAGTCACAAATCGCCAAATGCATAAGATGTCATGTCAGCAGAGGAGTTGGGGTCTGCCCTTGAAGTGAGACTCCAGAACTCTACCCCTAGCCATTAGGCTACATTGGCAGAGAGGGTGTAAGAGGGCATTTCGGGCCAGGTTAAACCCAGGGGTGGAAGGAATGTTATCTCTTGCTTGAGAACTGTGTCTTGCCATACAGAGTTGGACTGGAACCAGGGACTGATATCTAGGAGCACCAAGACATAAAACTGGGATGCTTCTTGAAGTCAAGCAGCTAAGAAGGGTGATTCTTTGGAAGGGAATTACATGGTTAAAGAGATTAAACATTTAGATAGAAGGGTCTTGTACCAATGCTGAGGGTGAAACAAATGAGCAAGAGTGTAGCCTGGGAGACAGGTCAGGAGACTCCAGTGCTTAAGTTGTGCTCCCCTGACATTTTCACTGGGAGCTACATAAGACACTTCTTAGGAAATGGTCACATCATGATGAAAGACAGTGTAGTAATTGTCAACATATGTACCAATGAAATAATAAATCGCATGTAATGTACTTAGCACAGTGCTTGGCACAGAGTAGCCACATAATAAATGAAAACCTCTTATATCATCAAAACAGAGAAGATGTGGCGGTGGTTGGAAAAGCTTATTTCAATTACACAAATTTGTTTCTTCAGTTCACCATCCGTAGAAATGCAGGCCCAGGGCTGCTGGGATTACGGAAGTGTTTACGGCTCATTATTTGTGTTGTTATAATTATTATGATGTAACGTTTATTGGGTTTAAAAAGTGACATAGGTATAAAGAAAATAGCAGTGTGTCTCATTATTCTTGAGGGAAAGAAAGCAAAACCAAATACTCACCAACTAAAAGAGAAATGAAATAGGAAAGCCAGATGGTTTTTTGTTTGTTTGTTTCCATTGTGTACTTAAAAATTGAGCCCTGGTCAAGTAGAAAGCTTTAGTATTTGTTTCTAGCAAATCCTGTAGGAACAGGACTAGTCTGTAAATCACCTCAAATTGTGTTCTTTATAAAGCTTTGCGTAATATCACCCAGGCCCTCACTAAAGTAGCACTGGGAAAATTGGTCTTGATTGAATTAATTCTGTTGGGACTGGAGACCCAGGGAACTAACTGGTCCCAAGTATCCAGAGCCTTTCCAAAATGAAAGTTATGCAATATGCAATATCTGGTTAGGGTCAGGAGTTGTACAACCCGGGCAGGTAGAAGGGAATTCTTAGGTGATCACATATGCTAGGAGTCCAACTGCCAGGTTCTGTTGAAGCTCTAATACCTCCTTGAGATCTCTTTTATTATTTACTTTAAATATACTGTGTTAAAATTTTTACTACTCTTTTTAGCTGCACTAGGAGCAAAATTAGCCTGCTATTGTAGTTTAATATGCTATTTCAATCATTTTGAATTTGCATCAAAACAAATGCATGATGATTCAAAAGACAGTAGGTCTGTGAGTCACCTCAAATCATCTTCCTTATACGGCTTTGGGTGAGATCACCCAGGTCCTCAGCAAAGTTATAGCTGCCACACATGGTGGTCTGGTTTTAGCTCAAGGGTCTGGAAAGAAGTCATCATAAAAGGGGAGGGCAGCCTTCTTCCTCCTTCCCAGCCTGGTGGTAGCAGCAGTGGTTCTGGGGAGGCTGGTTGGAATTCCAGGGGAGTAGCACAGGTCTGGTGGCCAACTGAAGAGCAATGATCTAGAATATAGGTTAGAAGCTGTTTTGCAGTGTGGACTGACAGCAGATTAACCAGTGTACAACAAACACTGGTCCAAAGGGTCCAGAGGGAAGGGGGTTGCTGGTGCCACACCACATGGCTGGGCTATGGAGTTAGCATGCTTTTGTATGACATGTAAATAAATACCTTTCTAGGCTTAGTTTACAAGGAGCTTCCATGGAAATTATCATATTGTTTTTTTTAACTCATTGATGTGATACATTGTATGAGCAGATATCCTAACATCTCAATTTGTTTCTAAGGTTTTTATTGGAGTTCTAATGCTTTGGAGATGAAATCCCCACCAAGTCATTTCCAGGTAGAGGATTAGGAACTTTGTACTTTGTGATTCCCAAGTAAGGGCTCTGTGGTCAGCCAGTTTGGATTTGAATCCTAGTTCTGCCACTGTACATGCTGGATGACCTTAAACAAGAGATTTAACCACTCTGATCCTGCTTCCTGCACTGTAAAATCAGAAAGTGTTAGTAATATTAGAACCAACCTCCCAGAGTTGTGGTGAGGCATAAATGAAATCATTTTGTGAAGTGTTTAGCTGGTAGGTGTTTAATAAGTATTATATTATATAAGTATTATTGATGCTTGTTAGTTTATATTATTAAAATAATGAAACTACTATTAGCAGTAATGACTTAAGAGAAAGAATGTTAATAAACTTATTAGTAATGTAGGGGCCAGTAACCAGGATGCTGGTGTAACTCTCTCTTCCCTGGCCTCCACTGAGACCTTGTGCTGGGACACGCCTAGAGGGTTTACAGGCCCCTGTGCCTGCACCTCTGGAAGCCCCTTGCTAAGCCTCCACGGACTCTGGGAAGAAGGTGGCCACTTGCACTTCCCTACCCTTCCCTACTGCCATTACCACACTGAAGCTGACAGTAGGGCAGGGCTGTCACTAGGGTGAGCCAAGCACAGTGACTGAAGTACTCACTTCCAGCGCAAAATTTAGGGACATACTCAGAACTCAAGATACTCAGTACTGATGATTAAAAAAAAATTTTTTTAATGTAATATTGAAAAAAAAACACTAAAAAAATTCCATGATAATGAAACTACCAAAATTTTAAATAAAGCTAGGATCAGGATTACTGATTTTTCCTTCTGTTTTAGCCTCCCATATAGCACCTCATGGTACTTTTAAGTTTTTTATTTTGAAAAAAAATTTAAATGTCATATTAAAGTATTTATCTTGCTTATTGAGTTGGTTTCCCCTTAAACAGGCAGGCAAGGCATCCTGGTTACTGGCCCCTACATTACTAATAAGTTTATTAATATTCTTTCTATTAAGTCATTACTACTAATAGTAGTTTCATTATTTTAATAATGCCAAGGCAAGTGTCACACTCCTCTCACTCCTAGTCTCTGGCTTCAGGAAGTGGGGGACTGTGTGGTGGGCCAGGAGGAGCAAGTGGTAAAATATTCGGGAAACCTGAGACAGGTGGGTTGGGCGAGCCAGGAGCTGGCAGGTTGCCAGGAAGGTAGGGGCTCCAGGGTCCGTGAGCGGGAAAGGGGCCGAGGCAGCGCTTGTTGGGTCCTCCCGCCCGCCTGGTACGGGGTCGGACCTCGCCTTTGAGGGGTCCGCGCCGGGCAGAGGCTGCAAACCTGTCCGCGGGGCCGCCGGCGGGGCGCTCGGGGAAAGCGTTGGAAGGAGGTACCGCGTTGGGTCCACTGGCGCCCCTCAACGGCGGGGCGGAGGCAGTTACCAAGGCCTCGGCCGTGAGTGTACGCACCTCCTCGCCCTTCCTCCTCCTCCCTAAGCCCTCCTAATCGGGATGCTCCGCCTACCCCACGTCCGCCTTCCAGCCCAAGAGCGTGCTTCCTCCCCTCCCCTCGCCCCTCCCCCACCCCGCCCCAACGCCCTGCAAACACGCAAAAACCCACTAGGGACTTAGAGTTAATTTTTAACTGTTTTTATTTTTTATTTTGGTTGTAACAGTGATTAGAAGGAAGGTTTTGGGAAGTTCAGTCAGCTTTAATTTTAATTTGACTTTAGACAAATGAGTTGACCTCTGAATCTCAGCTATTATGCAGGAATATCATTTTACCCATCCCATAGGATTTTTCTTTTTTAAAAAAATTGAGGTAAAATTCACCATTTTAAAGTATTAGAATTCAGTGGCTTTTATTACATTCACAATGCTGTGAAACTGTCACCACTCATTCCAGAACATTTTAATCTTCCCTAAAATAAACCCTGTACTCATGAGCAGTCATTCCTCATTCCCCGTATTTCCACCCACTGGCAACCACAAATCAGCTTTCTGTCTGTATGGATTTGCCAATTCTGGGCATTTCTTATGTGGATGGAAATAATCAATAAGCCAGTTAGAGCCAAATTGAGGATGATCATCCGGGAGACGGTCTCTCAGATAACTCTGAGGAACTGCTCCAGAGAAGCACGATTTTCCACATAGTTTTATATCTCATCAGAACAAAGAACACCAAACAAGTCAGGAATACATTCCTTCAAGATTTCACAAAAACAAAAAAACAGATCAGCATGTATACAAAGAGTCAGTATGGCCTTGGCACCTGGAAAGGGAGTCTTATCATCGAAGAAGTAAGCAGCACTGACGTCCCAGGAAGGGAGGCATTTAATCTTTATTTTTAAAAAGGACATTCTTTACTTCAGATACCCTTTTCTTTAATGATTAAAGCAGATGTACAATGTATGTTTGATAGGCTACAAACAGACTGTTTTAGCTAGGATAAAATTCAAGTTAAATCCTGTATAAGCTAGAATGACTGCCTCATAACTCAATATGTGAACATTTCTTCCATCACATTTATATATAGAATCATTATAATATATGGTCTTTTGTGTTTGGCTTCTTCCACTTAGCATATTTTCAAGATTCATGAGTGTTGTGTCATGTATTACATATTGGATAATACCACATTTTGTTCATCCATTCCCATGGACTTTCGGGTTGTTTCCACTCTTGGGGTATTATGAATAATGCTACTGTGTACAAGTTTTTGTGTTGACATATGCTTTCCATTCCTAGAAACCTAGGAATGGAATTGCAAGGTCATATTGTTACCAAGCCCAAGCTCCTTCTGCTCATTGCACGACAGGCCAATAAATCGGGAGAGGAGTTGTTGGAACAAGGAATAACGATTTCAATGGTAAAGCTAGCAGACCGAGAATACGGCAGACCAGCGTCTCAAAAATCCACCTTACCTCAGTCCGAATTCGGGCTCCTTTTATATACCAGAGGGGGGAGGGGGCGGGGCCACTGTGGCACCGACCAATGGCTGAGCGGGGCTGCTACAGCTCGCGCCTGCCTCGCGGCTCTCACCCCCTGGGTAGAAAGGTGCGACCCCAGAAAGCCGCCAGGTCTGAAGAAGTACCAGGTTGCTCCAGCAACGTCGTCCTCCAGGTCTAGGTGAAGCGAGGCGCAGAAGCCGCTGAGACCCCGGTGGCCACGTGGAGGCGGTTAACACACCCTTTCCTGGGATCGCTGTCTGAGGCGGCGGGCCCCCTGGGCTCAACCCGCGGCTGGCCTCACCGGTCAGTTCGTGACTGATGACGTTTTAAGGGATCTGTGAAGCCTGCTTGAGCAAGGTCGTTCCCTGGGTCTTTTCAAAAATGGCTGTACTCTTGTCTTCCAGTCTCACGCCTAATTAGTTGTTTAAGCACTGTTTGTTCAAAAGACTGTTATTTATTGTTGAAAATCAATTGACCATAGATGTATGGGCTTATTTTTGGATTCTCAATTCTATTTCATTAGATTAAGATATATCTATGCTTATGCCAGTACCATACTGCTTTGATTACTGTCACTTTTGTAGAAAGTATTGAAATCAGGAAGTGTGAGACCTCAAAACTTTGTTCTTCTTTTTAAAGAAATTTTTGGCTATCCAGGGTTCCTTGCAATTCTATATGAATTTTAGGATCAGTGTGTTCATTTCTGCAAAAAAGGCAGCTGGGAATTGACTGACTCTGTAGATCAATTTGGGGAATACTGCCATGCTAACAACATTGAATTTTTCATGAACATGGGCTGTCTTCATTTATTTAGGTCTTCTTTCATTTCTTTTCCCCCCAGTTTTACTGAGGTATAATTGACAAATAAAATTGTACTATATTTAAAGTGTACAACATGATGATTTGATATATGTATACCTTGTGAAAGAATTCCCAAATTCAAGTTCATTAGCATATCAATCACTTCACAAAGTTGCCCCCTCTCCTTTTTTGGTAAGAACACTTACAATTTACTCTCTTAGCAAATTGCAATTATACAATACAATATTATCAACTATAGTCACCATGTTTTACATTAGATCCTTAGAACTTATTCATCTTATAACTGAAAGTTTGTACTTTTTTGCCAACCTCTCTCCATCTCCCTCACCCCTTAGCCATGGCAACCTAGAGATTACATTTAATCTATAGATGACTTTGGGCAGTAGGAACATTTTAACAATAACTCTTCTGATCCATGAACATGGGATAGCTTTCCATTTATTTGTGTATTCAATTTCTTTCATTAATGTCTTGTTTTCAGTGAATAGATCTGTCACTTCTTTAAATTTACTCTTTAAGTATTTTATTATTTTTGATGCTTTTGTGAATGGTATTGTTTTTTGTCTCCTTGTTGAACCTGTCGTTTTGTTCTTGTATTGTCTTCCTGATTTCGTTAAATTGTTTATGTGTTCTCTTGAGCTCTCTGAACATCTTCTGAATAATTATTTTGAATTCTTTGCCAGGCACTTAAATTATCTCCATTGGTTTGGGGTCAGTTACTGGAAGTTTGCTATGTTCCTTTGGTGGTGTCATGTTTCCCCAATTCTTTGTGACCCTGGTAGTCTTGTGTAGGTGTCTGCACAACTAAAAACTTGTCACCTCTTCCAGACTTTATGGACTGACTCTGGTAATGAAAGACCTTCTGTGGGTGGGAGCATGCTGGAATCTGTTGTGACTCTGTATCTAGTGGCGCAGGTTGCCAAGTGCAGGGGCATGTGGCAGCTCTGGGTCCAGGGTGGGGGGGTGGGGGCATGATGTCTCTCTGGGTCAGGCCACAGGGGTCCACAGCATTGACAACTATGTGGTCCTTCGTGAGAATAGTGGGGTATCTGCAATGGCTACAAGGGCTATTGGGGTCCTTGTGGTGCCTCCAGGTCCAGAGGCTACATACAAGGGCAGGCAGAAGTGGCATGGAGCTGGTGGTGGTGTGTACATACCACCAACTGGTGCCTAAGTAATGGCAGAGGCTGGTTGCAGATACACACACAGTGGTAGGGGCCAGGGCCAGGAACAAGGGCCAGGGCCACGTGAGGGTACACAGGCAGCTTCAGAGGCCCTGGATGTTGGTGTATGTACATTCTGTGCCTGCAGGATCTCACATCAGACATGCACAGCAATGGAGGCTTAATGGGGGTCTAGCTGGCTGGGTGCAGGTGCACAGTTTGTGGGGACAGCTGCAGGTAAGCCTAGTGGTGCAGGCCAGTGACAGGAGATAAGGCCAGAGCTGAGCCCTCGGGCAGCTGTGGGGGCCCCAGCTGTCAGTGTGCAATTCCATGGCTGCAGGATATTGCCACAGGTACGCACACTGCCTTAGAGGCTGGTGATGGGAATCTACTATTATTGTATTGCTGTCTACTTCTCCCTTCAGTTCTTTAAATATTTGCTTATATAGGTGCTCTGAGGTAGAGTACATAAATATTTATAAATGTTGTATCCTCTTAGTTAATTGATCCCTTTATCATTATTTTTTTTGAATTTTGTTTTATTTTTTTATACACCAGGTTCTTATTAGCTATCTATTTTATACTTATTAGTGTATACATGTCAATCCCAATCTCCCAGTTCATCCCACCACCACCCCTCCCCTGCTTTCCCCCCTTGGTGTCCATACGTTTGTTCTCTACATCTGTGTCTCTACTTCTGCCTTGCAAACCGGTTCATCTGTACCATTTTTCTAGATTCCACATATACACATTAATATACTTCCAGAGGAAGTAGCATTTAACGTAAGACCAAAAGTCTTGAGGGTTTGTCAGGCAAAGAGTGAGGGAAGAGAGCTCCAGGCTGAGGGAACAGCATGTGCAAAGGCTTGGAGAAGCAAAGAAGCCTGGCAGATTTGAGGAACTGAGAGGCCAGTGTGGTTGTAACTCAGAGGTGGAGTGGGGGGCAGGGTGTGGTGCAAGACAAGGCTGGTGAGGTCCACAGGGGCAGACCAGCAGGGCCTTCCTAGCCATGTTAAGGGCAAGTTAACGATTCTGGGCACAGCTTGGCCTCCAGTGCCATCCCACGCCACCTTTCATCTGCTCTTCTGGGTCAAGCTCTCTGACTCCAGAATTGCTCTCTAACCATGACCTTCCCTCCAGTCAAGAATTTTCTCAACCATTGCAAGTGTCTCTTGTCATCACTTCCCATGAAATTCAATTCCTGGGGGACCAAATTCTGGCTCTCCCAGGAAGCATTTGGCAAGGTCTCAGGTACCATCAGGTAGCCCATGTTATGTTGGAATATTTACTAAGTGGAAGAGTGAGTGTTATTATCCCCATTTTATAGATAACGAAACTGAGGTTTGGAGACATAAAGCACACACAGTTATCTCTACCCTCTTTTTGACACCTCATTTCTCCCCAGTATTCCCCAGAATTTGGGAAGCTACATGGTCTGTTAGGATTCTATGACTCTGATTCTATGACATGTCAGAGAGGATGCTAAGGTTTAGGGAAACACGGAGATTTCAGGGTTCTGAAATTCCACAGTTCTAAGCCTTAGCACTCCAATAAACCAGGTTCCTGATGTGTGCTAGCTAGTCCAAGCTTGGAGAGGCAGGCACCACACATGAGCCCTTTTCCACCCGGTCTCCTGGGTCCCACCTCGTAGACCAGCCAAAGGATGCGATCTGGGCACCCCCTGATGGCCAGGAGAGGATGGGAAGGAACGGGATGGTCGGGAGCCTTACCCCCGAGGGCAATGTTCTGGGGCAGAGGCCGGAGTTGAGAGAAGGCGGGGAGTTCCAGGTCCCGCCGCAGAGCAGACTTCCTGCTTGGCAGACAGCCTGAGTGAGCTACGGTGGGGGACCCCGGGAGCCATGGGGTGCACGCGTGATGCCATCCTGGATGCACTGGAGAACCTGACTGCAGACGAGTTCAAGAAGTTCAAGATGAAGCTGCTTTCAGTGCCGCTGCATGAAGGCTATGCATGCATCCCACAGGGGACGCTGCTGCCCATGGATGCTGTGGACCTCACCGACAAGCTCATCAGCTACTATCTGGAGGCGTACGGTGCCAACCTCACGGCGCTCGTGCTTTGCGACATGGGCATGTAGTAGGTGGCAAAGCAGCTGCAGGAGACCTTGGGCAAGGGGGAGCTCACCTCCTCCACATTCTGCGCAGAGGTCCAGACCTGTATGCCCTCATCTGCACCCTCCTCCCAACCCGAACATTTGCCTCTCCCCGCGCTTTCGCTTCCCGTTCCTCCTACCCTTTAATAAAAGCTTCTCCTGCTGGGGAGGCTTGGTACTGACCTTGGCTTCCAGACCAAGAGATCCCTGATCCCAGAAAGACTTGGAGACACCATTTAACATTTTCTTACAGGCCCTGGAACCGTGCCAACCGAGATCAAGGCCCCTCGCCAGACAGCAGCCAAGCCAAGTCTTCAACACCCAACCTCACCCACCTAGGCACCTCACCAGCCCCGCCCCACTGCACCCCTGCACAGCCTAAATCTGTTGCCCCAAGGCCAAGAGCACCCAGAGAGCGCAAAGCTAGGCCAACCCTCCCCACCCACCTACTCACACACCTCCAGGGCCCGAGCCCGGTTGGGAGGAGGAAGGGAGACAAAGTTAAACTCATCCCACTATACGTAGAGTCCCGGTGGCATGCCCACCTTGAGCCCCACCGCTTAGGGTTGCATTCAGGGCAATTTCTGAAAAAAGCCTAGTGTTCAAGAGGGACAGGCTCCAGCACCCACCCTGGTCCCAGCTCATCCCCTCTCCTCCCCGGTGGCATGCCCACCTTGAGCCCCACCGCTTAGGATTGCATTCAGGGCAATTTCTAAAGAAGCCCAAGTGTTCAAGAGGGACAGGCTCCAGCCCCACCCTGGTCCCAGCTCATCCCCTCTCCTCCCTCCCGCCCCAGCACTGCACTTTGTGGACCAGCACCGGGCGGCCCTCATTGCGCGGGTCACAGCCGTGGATGGGGTGCTGGACGCCCTGTATGGCAAGGTCCTGACAGAGGAGCAGTGCCAGGCAGTGCGGGCGGAGCGCACCAATCCTACCAAGATGAGGAAGCTCTTCCACTTTGCTCCAGCCTGGAACCTGGCCTGCAAGGATCTGCTCCTCCAGGCCCTGAGGGACACCCAGCCCTACCTGGTGGTCGACCTGGAGCAGAGCTGAGGCATCTTCCCCAGCAGCGGTCCCACAGACAACCCCTGGCCGTTCCAGCCATCTTACCTGGAGTCTCTGATTTTTTTTTTTATACACGATATATGAAAAACCAGCTCGTACTTGGTGTGTTTTCCTACTTCCAGCCTGGAAGCACATGCGGAGCTGAGCTACACATCCAAGCCCCGCAGAGGCTCAGGTGAAGCTCTAGTTTCCGCCTGTTCCTGGGGCAGCAGGCTCCCCAGATACCTCATCCTTCCTGCCTCAGTCACCATGGAATAGTCCCTCACCATTTTGTGGCTCCTTCAATGCCACCCCATTGGGTCTGCCCTTGAGACGGTGAATACAAGTTAGCCTTGTGGCCAAGGTCTAAAACTTAAACTAGAGGTATGTACAAAGGGCCTGGAACTGAGGGGGGCCATATTTGACAGATGCATTTAAAAACAGACTCGTCTACCAAGCTTCTCAATCTCTCACTTTATCATAGGAAAAAAAATTGCAAAATGAGAGCAATTTTCAGGGGAAGTGACAAGAGTATCATCTAAGCAGAAGAGAAGAGCACAAACCACCAAGTATTCCTGGGGTTCCTTCTGGCACTGACACCAGCAGGCGTCACTGCTCCCTCCCACCTACTGCAAGAAGGGGTTGTAGGTTACACCTGGCCCAGAAAACCTGCCAACCACAAAAGCAAAACTTTAGGAAATGAGCTCTAGTGGCTGTTTCTTCTCTTGATGGAACTGTGCCAACAAAAGAAAATACGGATATTTATTTCCAGAAAACAGCACTTAAGGAGCCTTTCCAGAGGCTGTTAGGGAACCAGGATCCTAGGACCACATCCTGAGTACATTTTGCACCCAAATTCTTTCTGGCTTAGAAGGGCTGGATGCAAAGCAACAGGCAGGCCCCAAGGAGGCCAGTTATCCTATCCTTAGGAGTCAGATCATCAGACTCAGGAATCCAGGTATGAGGGTGCAAGGTGTACCATTCAGAATGATACACCTGTGCAGAATGAACAAAGCTGTATGAAGGCTTCACTTGGAATACCCTCCCTGAACACAAGAATTAGCAAATGTAGTTTTTATCCCCCGCCTCCCTCCACACACACACACACACACACACACACACACACAGTCTGTGTAACGTTTCCCTATTCTGATGACCAGATCACCAGAGCAACAGGAGGAAACAAGTAATTTGCTGTAGGAGGAAGCTACCAAGAAGCTAAGCTAATGACCACTGTCAAGGCTACACAGTCACATGGGACTGCTCCTAATGCCATTTAGGACTCCAGGAGGAAAGCTGAGCTTCCCCCAAATCGGGAACCGGCCCCAACACTCAGGATCCCCTGGGCTTATCTTCTTTAGTCAGCCACCCCATAAGATAAATGCCGATGCTCCCCATTTCACCCTCAGCCCTTTTCTACCAAGTCTTCTTAAATCTTATAAACCAAGTCTTATTCAATCCCTGAGATGTGTTTGTTCACTTATGTTCTGCAAGGACCTTACCATTTCCCAAACTGAAGTTGTCTTCCTTTTACTACCCCTGTATCTCGACAGACGGCAACAGCAGCAGCCTAACCAGTAAACAAGAAATCCTAGCCTGTTCCATAAAGCCCAGATTTAGTCAGTCTTCCAGCTTATAGCCAAACAGCTTCCTTTTCAACTTCACTACCCCCATCTGGCTTATGCCTTCATGTCTTACCCACAACAGGCTTCCTGATCTCCCTGCTTCTAGTCAACCACCTTCAAGGGCCTGAGTGATCAAAACTGATGATGGAAATGGACTCCCTTCTAACAGTAGGACGCCTAAGCCCCTCTTCCAGCCTGATCCTGAATGATCCATCCAACCTCTTCTACCTTCCTTTTCACATACCCCTGGATCCCAACACTACTTATACCCCATGCCCTAGCACACATTGGTCCCTTAACTCTGGACACCTTGCAACCCATCTGTCCTAGCATGCCCACAGGTGGCCTTCCTCTGGTCTCCAGTGGCACTTTCACCTACTGTCCCTGTGGGAGAGCAAACTATATTGTCATGTCTACTTTCACACAAGACTCTCCCGTTAGAGCAAGCCCCATAAAAAGACATATTTTCAACCTCTGTACAGTGCCTTGCATGTGAAAAATTATAAACAGCAGTTACTGTGTACGTCTAGTGTCTGACAGAGGATTTTTTCAAAAACTTCACAGGAACCCGGTGCTTCTCATGAGATGGAGCCATAACTAACACTTCCCTGCACAGCAGATGCTCAAACAGAGCAGCTACAAAAACCAGGGCAGGCCTGAGGCAAAAGGTATGGTTCTAAGAAACAGCTCCCCTAAGTTGAAAGACTTCTTGGGGGCTTTATTTTTCCTTTTCATTGGAGGGGGAGGAAGGGCGAGGCTCAAAGTTCTACCAGCCACAGCATATACTGGTTAAGGACATACTTCTGCAGCCAAAGGACAGATTCCAATCCCTGCTCCACCTAACTCACCAGTTATGAGACCTAAGGGCAGTTTGTACCTCAGCATCCCCATCTATAAAGTAGGGACAACAGGACACAGCTCATCACCTAACAGCAGATGGCCCACAGTGAGCACACATTAGTGTCAATAGTGATCTCCAGGATGTTTTTGTTCCTAGCTGCTCAATGGCTTAGGCTCCTCAGTGGCCCTCAATCTGAAACAATCAACATTTTCTGCCCAAACCTCTAAGCGTCACAAGACTGAGAAAAGAACAAGCAGATCAATACCCAATGTTCACTGGGCCTGGGCTAAGTAGAACAAAAACCCATATGCAAGACCAGCCTTCTGTGAGTGACCTATTTCTTAGCTCCTGGCTCAAATTGTCTACATAGAAAGTTTTATACAAAATCAATTACCCCTTCACAGAGAAGGTGGGGAGAATGAGCAGAAAAGGAGTCTCTGCAGAACTTTAGAGCATGGCTCTGAAAGTGTGCTGCTCAAACAGCAGCATCAACATCACCAGAGGGCTTGCACCCCACCAAGACCTACACACAGAATTAGAACCCACCTGCTAACCATACTGCCAAGTGATTCAGGTACGTATTCAACTTAGACACGCAACACTACAGAGAGGATTTGGCTCTGCCGCCTCAGACTGCGACAGTTTTGCAGAAGCCTTCTTACATAGGGATTTGCCTTGCTTTTCACTCGGGAAGAGTACACAGGATGGGCCTGCTTCCCCTCAAATTCTGGGAAAAAAATAATAAAACAAACAAAAAACAGCCGTCGGGCTAGATCTAACAGACAGGTTCTTACCGCGAGCAGGCTGCAGTGAGGCCCTAAGGATCCTGCACAAACAGCTACAGGGAATCAGCGCAATGGTGCAACACTGCCACCCTGAGGTGCACGTGCAAGATGCTACCTAGAAAGCCTGGCTCCTGCTCCCTTCAGTTTCTTCTTCCCATACCCACCCCACCCCACCCTCCCTGGCATTCTCTACCTGGAATTGCCTAAGCTTGGTTCCCCGCTACACACAAGGAACCCCCAATCTTCGACCCTGTAGGCCAAGCTCCCTTCCTGTCTCCAATCCCCACACTGGTGGCTCTCAATCGTCCTTCCTGTTAAAGGAGCCCTTCTTCTTGCTAGCGCTATAACCCCGAGGTTTAAGGCTAAGGCCACAATCCAAGAAGCTGAGAGAGCACAATCCATCCACAGAGCACTATTCCCAGACCCAAACTCCTGACATCCGTCTGTTCCTGCCTCAAGCGTATTAGGAGTTTTAGTATGGCTGCACAGGTCCCGGGCCTGAGCCCCGCGTCCGCCGAAGCCTCTGAGGGTCCCGCGGTCCCAACGGACCCGAGCACTGGCCCCCCCGTCCAAGCCTCTGTGGTGGCCCACGGGCCGCCCCCGACAAAGCCTCCTCTGGCCACATGGGTCCAGGTGGGCCAAGCGCCACCACCCTCCAAAGCCTCCTCTGGCTGTCCCGGCCCCTGAGGACACACCTGTGGAAGCCTGTGCCCACCTGGCCTGCACGAGCATGTGTGCTCCAGGCCAGCTTCAGGAGCAGATGCTGGTAAAAGGAACACATGCAGAGGTGGGGCTGCCACAGCAGGTCCAGAAACCTACCTAGAGGTCTCGGAGGGCCTCCTGGGGAGGTGGGGATTGGCTGTAACTCACTGTAGTGGCAAGGACACTGATAGCAGAGGTACCAGGGAATTTTTCATTTTTTCAATTTTATTTTATTTTTCGCTGTTGTCCTCTTTCGTTTTGTCATTGCTTCATTTTTATTTTTTTCTAATATATTTTTTATTTTATTTTATTTTTTATTCTGTTATTGTTCTGCTCTTTTTCATTTGTTGTCTGTTTTTTGGTTTTGTTTTCTTGGTGGTGGTGGTTTGTTCTTTTGATATTTTTGTGTTGTTTTCTTTCATTTTGTTATTTTTTTGCTTTGTTTTTATCTTTTTTTGTTTTTGTCTCTTGGTGGTGGTGGTTTGTTCTTTTGATATTTTTGTGTTGTTTTCTTTCATTTTGTTATTTTTTTGCTTTGTTTTTATCTTTTTTTGTTTTTGTCATTTTATTGTCTTTTCTCTTAGCTTTTCTTTTAGTTTGTTTTTTTATTTTATTGTTTGTTTTCTGTTTAGTTTCGTTTCTATTATTGGTTATGGTTTGGGGGTCCTCTTGTTTGTTTGGGTGTTTTGTTTTTTGCTATCCATGTTGTTTTGTTGTTGGTGGTTTGCTTTTTGTTTGCTTGGATTTGTTTTTGTTATTTGTCTCAGGTTTTGTCTGTTTTCTTTTGTTTGTCTGTTTGTTTTTGTTTGGTTGGTTTTGTTTTTATTATTTACCTTGGGCTTTGTTTGTCTATTTTAGGGTTTTTCTGTTTGCTTGTTATTTGCCATGCCATGTTGCTTGCGGGGTCTTGGTTCCCAGGCCGGGTGTCAGGCCTGAGCCCCTGTGGTGGGAGCACCGAGTCTGAGCCACTGGACTACCATAGAACTTCAGGCCCCAGGAAATATTAATTGGTGTGAGCTCTCCCAGAGATCCTCATCTCGGCACCAAGATCCAGCTCCACCCACTGCCTGCAAGCTCCAGTGCTGGATGCCTCGGATCAAACAACCAGCAAGACAGGAACACAGCCCCACCTATCAACAAAAATGAGACGACAGAGAAACGTGTTACAGATGAAGGAGGAGCAAGGTAAAAAGCTATTAGACCAAATAAATGAAGAGGAAATAGGCAATCTACCTGAAAAAGAATTCAGAGTGATGATGGTAAAGATGATCCACAATCTCAGAAATAGAATGGAGGCATGGATTAAGAAAATATAAGAAATGTTTAACAAGGACCTAGAACTAAAGAACAAACAAATGGTGATGAACAACACAATAACTGAAATGAAAACTACACTAGAAGTAATCAATAGCAGAATAACTGAGGCAGAAGAATGAATAAGTGAGCTGGAGAACAGAATGGTGGAAATAACTGCCGAGGAACAGAATAAAGAAAAAAGAATGAAAAGAAATGAGGACTGTTTCAGAGACCTCTGGGAAACAGTTAATGCACCAACTTTCGAACTATACGGGTCCCAGAAGAATAGAAAGAGAAAGGGTCTGAGAAAATATTTGAAGAAATTATAGTCAAAAACGGCCCTGACGTGGGAAAGGAAATAGCCACCCAAGTTCAGGAAGCACAGAGAGACCCATACAGGATAAACCCTAGGAGAAACACACCAAGATACATATTAATCAAAGTAACAAAAATTAAAGTCAAAGAAAAAAATCTTAAAAGCAGCAAGGGAAAAGCAACAAATGACATACAAGGGAATCCCAATAAGGTTATCAGCTAATTTTTTGGCAGAAACTCTGCAGGTCGGAAAGGAGTGGCAGGATATATTTAAAGTGTTGAAAGGTAAAAATCTACAACCAAGATTACTCAACCCGGCAAGGATCTCATTCAGATTCGATGAAGAAACCAAAAGCTTTACCGAAAAAGCAAAAGTTAAGAGAATTCAGCACCACAAAACCAGCTGTACAACAAATGCTAAAGGAAAGGCCGGGTGTCAGGCCTGAGCCCCTGTGGTGGGAGCACCGAGTCTGAGCCACTGGACTACCATAGAACTTCAGGCCCCAGGAAATATTAATTGGTGTGAGCTCTCCCAGAGATCCTCATCTCGGCACCAAGATCCAGCTCCACCCACTGCCTGCAAGCTCCAGTGCTGGATGCCTCGGATCAAACAACCAGCAAGACAGGAACACAGCCCCACCTATCAACAAAAATGAGACGACAGAGAAACGTGTTACAGATGAAGGAGGAGCAAGGTAAAAAGCTATTAGACCAAATAAATGAAGAGGAAATAGGCAATCTACCTGAAAAAGAATTCAGAGTGATGATGGTAAAGATGATCCACAATCTCAGAAATAGAATGGAGGCATGGATTAAGAAAATATAAGAAATGTTTAACAAGGACCTAGAACTAAAGAACAAACAAATGGTGATGAACAACACAATAACTGAAATGAAAACTACACTAGAAGTAATCAATAGCAGAATAACTGAGGCAGAAGAATGAATAAGTGAGCTGGAGAACAGAATGGTGGAAATAACTGCCGAGGAACAGAATAAAGAAAAAAGAATGAAAAGAAATGAGGACTGTTTCAGAGACCTCTGGGAAACAGTTAATGCACCAACTTTCGAACTATACGGGTCCCAGAAGAATAGAAAGAGAAAGGGTCTGAGAAAATATTTGAAGAAATTATAGTCAAAAACGGCCCTGACGTGGGAAAGGAAATAGCCACCCAAGTTCAGGAAGCACAGAGAGACCCATACAGGATAAACCCTAGGAGAAACACACCAAGATACATATTAATCAAAGTAACAAAAATTAAAGTCAAAGAAAAAAATCTTAAAAGCAGCAAGGGAAAAGCAACAAATGACATACAAGGGAATCCCAATAAGGTTATCAGCTAATTTTTTGGCAGAAACTCTGCAGGTCGGAAAGGAGTGGCAGGATATATTTAAAGTGTTGAAAGGTAAAAATCTACAACCAAGATTACTCAACCCGGCAAGGATCTCATTCAGATTCGATGAAGAAACCAAAAGCTTTACCGAAAAAGCAAAAGTTAAGAGAATTCAGCACCACAAAACCAGCTGTACAACAAATGCTAAAGGAACTTCTCCAGGCAGGAAACACAAGAGAAGAAAAAGACCTACAAAAAGAAAACCAAAACAGTTAAGAAAATGGTAATAGGAACATACGTATCAATAATTCCCTTAAATGTAAATGGATTAAACAATCCAACCAAAGACACAGACTGGATGAATGGATACAAAAACAAGACCCATATGTACACTGTCTACAAGAGACCCACTTCAAACCTAGAGACACATACAGACTGAAAGTAAGGGAATGGAAAAAGATATCTCATGCAAATGGAAATCAAAAGAAAGCTGGAGTAGCAATACTCACATAAGACAATACAGACTTTAAAATAAAGACTATTACAAGAGACAAGGAGGACACTACATAATGATCAAGGGATCAATCCAAGAAGAAGATATGACAATTGTAAATATCTATGCACCCAACATAGGAGCACTTCAATACATAAGGCAAATGCTAACAGCCATAAAACGGGAAATCAACAGTAACACAATAATAGTAGGGGACTTTATCACCCCACTTTCATCAATGGACTGTTCATCCAAACAAAAAATAAATAAGGAAACACAAGCTTTTTTTTTTTTTTTAAATTTAACTTTATTTATTTATTTTTGGCTGCATTGGGTCTTCGTTGCTGCCCACGTGCTTTCTCTAGTTGGGGCGAGTGGGGCCACCCTTCCATGCAGTGCGCAGGTGTCTCATTGCAGTGGCTTCTCTTGTTGCGGAGCACAGGCTCTAAGGCGCGCGGGCTTCAGTAGTTGTGGCACATGGGTTCTACAGTGCAGGCTCAGTAGTTGTGGCGCACGGGCTTAGTTGCTCCGTGGCATGTGGGATCTTCCTGGACCAAGGCTGAAACCTGTGTCCCCTGCATTGGCAGGCAGATTCTTAACCACTGTGCCACCAGGGAAGCCCCAGGAAACCCAAGCTTTAAATGACACATTAGACCAGATGGACTTAATCAATATTTACAGGACATTCCATCCAAAAACAACAGAATAGAAGTTCTTCTAAAGTGCACACAGAACATTCTCCAGGATAGATCACAACTTGGGTCACAAATCAAGCCTCAGTAAATTTAAGAAAATTGAAATCATATCAAGCGTCTTTTCCGACCACAACTCTATGAGACTAGAAATCAATTACAGGGAAGAAAAAGTAAAAAACACAAATACGTGGAGGCTAACCAATATGTTACTAAATAACCAAGAGATCAATGAAGAAATCAAAGAGGAAACCAAAAAATACCTAGAGACAAATGACAATGAACACACGACAATCCAAAACCTATGGGATGCAGCAAAAGCAGTTCTAAGAGGGACGTTTATAGCAATGCCTCAAGAAAAACAAAAAGTCTCAAATAAACAATCTAACCTTACACCTAAAGCAAACAGAGAAAGAAGAACAAACAAAACCCAAAGTTAGTAGAAGGAAGGAAATCATAAAGATCAGAGCAGAAATAAATGAAATAGAAACAAAGAAAACAGCAAAGATCAATAAAACTAAAAGCTGTTTCTTTGAGAAGATAAACAAAATTGATAAACCTTTAGCCACACTCATCAAGAAAGAGGGAGAGGACTCAAATCAACAAAATAAGAAATGAAAAAGGAGAAGTTACAACAGACACTGCAGAAATACAAAGCATCATAAGAGACTACTAGAAGCAACTCTATGCCAATAAAATGGACAACCTGGAAGAAACGGACAAATTCTTAGAAAGGTATAATCTTCCAAGACTGAACCAGGAAGAAACAGAAAA
>NC_041227.1:62374813-62387025 GCF_002837175.3 Physeter macrocephalus
AAAATCTTCCAACAAACAAAAGCCCAGGACCAGAGGGCTTCACAGGTGAATTCTGTCAAACATTTAGAGAGAGCTAACACCCATCCTTCTCAAACTCTTCCAAAAAATTTCAGAGGCAGGAACACTCCCAAACTCATTCTACAAGGCCACTGTCACCTTGATACCAAAACCAGACAAAGATACTACAAAAAAAATATAATTGCAGACAAATATCACTGATGAATATAGATGCAAAAATCCTCAACAAAATACTAGCAAACAGAATCCAACAACACATTAAAAGGATCATACACCATGATCAAGTGGGATTTATCCCAGGGATGCAAGGATTCTTCAATATATGCGAATCAATCAGTGTGACACACCATATTAACAAATTGAATAATAAAAACCATATGATCATCTCATAGATGCAGAAAAAGCTTTTGACAAAATTCAACACCCACTTATGATAAAAACTCTCTAGAAAGTGGGCATAGAGGGAACCTACCTCAACATAATGAAGGCCATATATGACAAGCCCACAGCAAACATCATTCTCAAAGGTGAAAAACAAAGCATTTCCACTAAGATCAGGAACAAGACAAGGATGTCCACTCTCGCCACTATTATTCAACAGTTTTGGAAGTCCTAGCCATGGCAATCAGAGAAGAAAAAGAAATAAAAGGAATACAAATTGGTAAAGAAGAAGTACAACTGTCACTTTTTGTAGATGACATGATACTATACATAGAGAATCCTAAAGATGTCACCAGAAAACTGCTAGAGCTAATGAATGAATTTAGTAAAGTTGCAGGATACAAAATTAATGCACAGAAATCTCTTGCAGTCCTATACACTAATGATGAAAAATCTGAAAGAGAAATTAAGGAAACACTCCCATTCACCATTGCAACAGAAAGAATAAAATACCTAGGAATAAACCTACCTAAGGAGGTAAAAGACCTGTACTCAGAAAACTATAAGACACTGATGAAAGAAATCAAAGATAACACAAACAGATGGAGAGATATACCATGTTTTTGGATTGGAAGAATCAATATTGTGAAAATGACTATACTACCCAAAGCAATCTACAGATTGATGCAATCCCTATCAAATTACCAATGCCATTTTTTACTGAACTAAAACAAAAAATCTTAAAATTTGTATGGAGACACAAAAGACCCTGAATAGCAAGGGCAATCTTGAGGGAAAAAAACGGAGCTGGAGAAATCCGACTCCCTGACTTTAGACTATACTACAAAGCTACAGCAATCAAGACAATATGGTCCTGACAAAAATAGATCAATGGAACAGGATAGAAAGCCCAGAGATAAACCCACGCACCTATGGTCAACTAATCTATGACAAAGGAGGCAAGGATATACAATGGAGAAAAGACAGTCTCTTCAATAAGTGGTGCTGGGAAAACTGGACAGCTACATATAAAAGAATGAAATTAGAACACTCCCTAACACCATACACAAAAATAAACTCAAAATGGATTAGAGACCTAAATGTAAGACCGGACACTATAAAACTCTTAGAGGAAAACATAGGAAGAACACTCTTTGACATAAATCACAGCAAGATCTTTTTTGATCCACCTCCTAGAGTAATGGAAATAAAAACAAAAATAAACAAATGGGACCGAATGAAACTTAAAAGCTTTTGCACAGGAAGGAAACTATAAACAAGACGAAAAGACAAACCTCACAATGGGAGAAAATATTTGCAAATGAATCAACGGACAAAGGATTAATCTCCAAAATATATAAACAGCTCATGCAGCTCCATGTTAAAAACACAAACAACCCAATCCAAAAATGGGCAGAAGACCTAAATAGACATTTCTCCAAAGAAGACATACAGATGGCAAAGAGGCACATGAAAAGCTGCTCAACATCACTAATTATTAGAGAAATTCAAATCAAGACTACATGAGGTATCACCTCACACAGGTTAGAATGGGCATCATCAGTAAATCTATAAACAACAAATGCTGGAGAGGGTGTGGAGAAAAGGGAACCCTCTTGCACTGTTGGTGGGAATGTAAATTGATACAGCCACTATGGATAACAGTACGGAGGTTCCTTAAAAAACTAAAACTAGAATTACCATATGATCCAGCAATCCTACTACAGGGCATAACCCAGAGAAAACCACAACTCAAAAAGACACATGCACCCCAATGTTCACTGCAGCACTATTTACAATAGTCAGGTTATGGAAGCAACCTAAATTCCCATCAACAGACGAATGGATAAAGAAGCTGTGGCACGTATATACAATGGAATATTACTCAGCCATAAAAAGGAATGAAATTGGGTGATTTATAGAGATGTGGATGGACCTAGAGACTGTCACACAGAGTGAAGTAAGTCAGAAAGAGAAAAACAAATATCATATATATTAACACACATATGTGGAATCTAGAAAAATGGTACAGATGAACCAATTTGCAAGGCAGAAATAGAGACACAGATGTAGAGAACAAACGTATGGACACCAAGGGGGTAAAGTGGGGGAGAGTGGTGGTATTAAAAAATTTTTTAAAGTACTGGAGACAGAGATTTGTATGCCATGTTAATCAATTTGAACTTTATCTTGAAAAACATGGGAAATCATCGAAAAAGTTTAAGCAGGTGGGTGACTTGATCAGCAAAATGTTTCTCAAACTTCACTCATTATAACACCTTCATGATTTTTGCCTTATCTTCATATCACCTGTAGTTAATTTACTTAATGTTGTTTAAAGCCTTTTATTCTTTTACAAACGTATGTCAAGAGGAAACTCATTACCACCTTTGCTTGCCATAATAAATATTCAAAATAAATATATAACTATTAAAGTAGAACAGTGTTCATTTATGTACCAACTTTAAATCATCTCATGCACCACTATGTAAATCTACCACAGTTTTGTGCCAGAGTCTTAAGGTCTGTTTGTTTGTTTTAATATATTTTGGCCGCACCACCCGTGGCTTGCGGGATCTCTGTTCCTGACCAAGGACTGAACCCATGACAGCGGCGAATCTTAACCACTAGGCCACCAGGGAACTCCTGCCGGATTCTTAATGACCGGGTCTTAGATGTCATCTGGAATCTCCTGTTAGAGAACCACTTGTAAGTGTGAAGAAATTCGGACACAGGCCGAGGGCATAAATTTTGTCTATGCTCTGTAATGTCTACAACCAGCCCTTATGAAATTTTAATGTGCATACGAATCACCTCGGGACCTTGTAAAACTCAGATTTTGATCCATTATGTAATCTGAAGACTCTGCATTTCTAACAAACCCCTAAATGACATTAATGTTGGTTTCCCAACCACACAACCTTGCAAGGTACGAGATTATACGTCCCTGAAGGGGAGGGACCGTGCCTTAATCTTTAGTATAGTGTCTGGCACAGGCAACTTATTAGCTAACACTCGTTGAAGACAGCACAGAATTTTCTTCCCACAAAAGCAGTCACGTGACTCTCCATATGCAGGCTTCAGATCAGAAGTCTCTCTAACACACACACCACTACTATTCAAAACATTTTAATTTTTCTAAGACAAAACTATATTTCAGTTTTTATTTTCTACGTAATCTCAGCCTAAAATATAAACTCCATGAGACCAGAGACCTTAGTCGTAAGTATTTCCTAGGTTTCGGTCTCACCTATGTGTTTCCCAGGCCTGGTCTGGGAGTTAGAGCGGCGAATTCATTGGACAAGGGCTCTGTTCCTATGGAGCTAATGAGCTAGTGAGGACCTCACCAAGCAAGAGGCGATCACACCCGGCTTCAAAGCCTATGTCTCTGTAGAAAGGCAGATAGGGAGAAGTCTCCTAAAGCCGCCGGCTTCCACAGTGCAGGAAGTTCTGAAGTTCAGAAGGCTGGAGCCCAGAGGCCGCGGGTGGAATCCAGCGAACCGGGGCTCTTTCATTGGACAGCCCGGATCGGAAGAATCCAAAGTGGAGGGGGGGGTGCGATGGGCTGTCGCAGACGTAGTCAGAAGAGGATTATAGAGCGGATATCCGGGCCAGGAAGAGAACCCCAAAAGCGGCAACTTAAATTATCTTCTGAAAACTGCGTTACGAAATTATGCGTCTTCCTATCCTGCGTCTTGGAGGAGTTGGACTGTTCCAACCTCCTCCAAGGAGCAGTAGAGTGCGGTCGGTCGTATAGAGAGTCCCCTCACGTAGGAGGCGTAGGAAAGAGTGTCGCGGGGCAGTCTGGGCCGCTTCCGCCGCCCGCCGCCATCTTGCTTTACTCTAAGGCGGCCGTGACCGCGGGTCAGAGCAATCTTCAGGCATGAAGCTAATAGCCAGAGCTGGGTCCCTCTCGGTGAGTACAGCTGGCGGCGGGCTTGGGGGAGGGTGGGGGAGCAGATTGTCAACAAGGTCATACGGACCGGAGGTGCCTGGTTTGGGGTCTCGGGGCCTTGGGTTTTGTTCTGCCCTTCAGGTGAATCCTGCCGGCCAAGTGGGCTTCAGGCTGGGTGGTTCGGGCGTTGGAAGGCCAGCTCGTGCTCTGAGCAGAGGAGACTTATTGCCGGAAAATCTGAAGAGAGGGGGAGGGCTTAAGAGCGGAGGTGAAGCGACTCGGGTGGGGACACCTTTGAAGGTCACTGCTGCACTTGGCGTGCAGAAGGAGACCGCGAGATCTGGGACGCAGGAGGCCGGCGTAGGCCTAGTCCCCTATCGCTAACCTATCCACTGCGGCCTCTGCTTCCTGGCGTATCAAGGAGCGTCAGCTTCCCCAATGGTTAAGTGGGCTTATGAGTAAAATCATAAGGAAAAAATAAGCTAATGCCTTTATAGCTTTTTTCACTGTGCCTGGAACTTGATTGTTACTTGATGTCCTGGCTGAATAAAGTGTGCTTTTCTTGATCTCTTGTTAGAGTTTATCCAGGAGGGTTTCTTGGCGTGCCCTCTGGAGCTTCTTAAGGCTCCTCCTTCAAGCCCGAGTGAAACACAGCTGTCGCTTGGGGAAAACTCTAGGGTCAGTGTTATATCAGTGTGAACCGGTGGTTGTCAAGGGGGGACAGTCTCAGTCTCTGAGATTAAAAAAGTTCAGCGAGGCCAGTTTTGCCCCCCAGGGGACAGTTGGCAATGTATCTAGAGACATTTTTGGTTGTAACAGCCTGGGGGGGAGTGCTACTGCTGAACATCCTATGGTGCACAAAGCCACCCACGACAAAGAATTTTCTAGCCCAAAGTGCCAAGAGTACCTGGGTTACTGAGTAACCTAGTAACCTTCTAGAAGGAGGTGCAGAAGACCGGGGATGGAGTTTCCCTGTGCTTAATGTTTAAATAGATAAAATATGAATTATACAAATGGCTGTAATTTAGGCTGTAATTCTCTTACTCTTCTTAGCACCCCTAGACTAACCAGTGATTAATAACCCTTAGAGAGAAGCCCGGTTAGACTGGCAAAAGGCCCCAAAAGCTCTTCCTCCATTGCATCCATCCCCACCTTCCAGTAGAAAAAAGAACTCAAAGATAACAGAGTTGAAGAGGACCAATGTAAACAAATTGCAATAAGCTTGAAAGCAATTGTTGTTTCTACTTATAACACTTATTTTACATAAGAATAAATTTACACATCTTTTGTTATTTAAACAGAATCTTAGTTGTATGGACAATTACTAGGATAATTCTTTGCAACAGATTTGAATGGGACAAATTATACGAAGTACCTAACCAACAAACCAACAAAACCAAACTGTTCAGGCACATTTGAGAGGAGAGCACCTAAATGTACCTTAGCAATGGAACTATGGATTATTTGAACTGCTGTGCCCACAGCAGTTTTTTTACTTTCTGGAAAATCAAAAGCTAGAATCAATAGTAGGGTTAACTATACCACACCCAGGAAATGAAATTGATGATGATAAAGCAAAGCTAATTGGAATTTATAATTTGAAAGCACTAACAACAAATGAAAACTAGGAACCAGCTTATCGATAGTATAGCACTGATGCTGAATGCACAACAGACAGCTGTCCTGGACAACACGGAGTAGAGGCATTGCAGCCTCTGAGTTGGGGGGTCCTTGGGAAACTCTAGCAGCATGTTCATTTGATCCTGGGAGTACCAAGGATTAACTCTCAACATCTCTACTAGTAACCTTAAGATCCTTAGACATAATCAAAATGAATTCTGTGGCATTTTATATCATTTGCCAAAAGAAAAACTGAATAAAGTTATGCATTTTGGATCCATTATCTGACATTTAAGAGGACCCCTTTACCCTTCCAGTGGCTGCATATTATATATACTGAGAATCTACTATGGATGAAGCTATTGTTAATCTCAGGGTATATTAGTCAAAGAAGATAAAACCTTTTGTTGTGTAGTCTTAATGTAGCACAGAAGAGAGTGAAGATACTATGGGAAATATTGGGGGCTGGAGGAAGTTTTCTTTGATATACCTTGTCTTTTTTAAAGATTACTAAACTGATTAAGGAAATGAAGTCATATTGGAAAATAGACTAAAAAGATGAGACTCTTTGGGCAGATAAGGGAAGCAATAATGCTGAAATCTATAAAAGGGTATGAATGTGGCTAGTTCCACACTTTTTCAAAAAATTCCAAAGCATTAGAGCTAGAAAGGACCACTTGAAGTTTTAATAAGTAGTTAAAAGGTAAAAGAAAATACAGTAATTCTTTACATAGTACGAAATGAACATGTTCAACTCAGTATTCTTTCAGGCTCTACAAATCACAAATAACTAGAGATTTAAGAGTGGCATGGATAAACTGGTGGGTAGTAATTTCATAGTAAAGTTAATCAGCTAAATCCTCCTATGGAGTTCTTTTACCACTGAACACCCTCTATTGCTTGGGCCCACTTGGATACAATGCACTATTCTTTTGAGAAATGTGGTAACCTGTCTTTTTTGTGTTTAGAGATTTTATTCCCTCAAAGTTGCTCCCAAAGCTAAAGCCACAACTGCCCCTGCAGGAGCGCCTCCACATCCTCAGGACCTTGAGGTTAGTCCCACTGAGTTGCTCACTGGACATATACGTGCCTTACTGTCCTTGGTAATATAAAGACATTAATCACATCCCTACTTTATTTTAAATACAGTTTACCAAATTACCAAATGGTTTAGTGATTGCTTCTCTCGAAAACTATGCTCCTGCATCAAGAATTGGTTTGTTCGTTAAAGCAGGCAGCAGATATGAGGACTCCAACAATTTAGGAACCTCTCATTTGCTTCGTCTTGCATCCAGTTTGGTAAGCATCTTTACTACCTCAATATGTTTAGAAATCTGTGGCACCTTGGTCCTACAGAAAAGAAAAACTAAAAGCAACATCCCTATATTAGTTTCCTGGAGCTGCCATAACAAATTACTGCAAACAGGGTGGCTTAAACAACAGGAATTTATCCTCTCACAGTTCTAGAGGCTAGAAGTCAAAGTCAGGGTGTCAGTAGAGCCGTGCTCCCTCTAAAGGTTCTAGGAAGAATCTTGCCTTGTCTCTCCTAGCTTCTGGTGGTTGCCAGCAATCCTTGGCATTCCTTGGCTTGCAGCTGCATCATTCCAGTATCTGCCCCTGTTCTCACATGGCCTTCTCTGTGTCTCTGTGTCCAAATATCCCTCTTATTGAATTTTTCCAGTCATATTAGATTTAGGACCCACTCTAATCCAGCATGACCTCATTTTAAATATTTCTATCTGCAAAGGCTATTTCCAAATAAGGTCACATTTGCAGGTTCTGGGTGGACATGAATTTGGGGGACACTTTCAACCCAGTACAGTCCCCTAATACATCATGAAAAACCACAGGATATTTACCATAGAGAAGCATTAAATTAGTGTCCATCCAAATGTTAGTGCTGGACCATAAGAAATCAGTAAAAAACAAAATTTTTAATTTTAAAAAAGAAGGGCCAGAAACGGAAAGAAAATTGCTGTTTCTCATATGCAAATCTCTTTCAGAATAAATGGATGAATACAGTAAGCTCGTATTTGATAATGGAATTTTTGCCTAAATGTACTTTGTATAAAAATCTATAATTGTGCTTTTTGGTCAACTTTGTTTTATAATTCTAAACTAAAAAGGATTGACTATTCGGTTAATGTTCCTTTTGAATTTAATGACAATTAGACTTTAGATTTTGACATAAAGTGATGTTTGGCAAGCTTGGCATTAAAAAACTACTAAAAACAATTGTTTTTTCATTTCTAAGACTACAAAAGGAGCTTCATCTTTCAAGATAACCCGTGGAATTGAAGCAGTTGGTGGCAAATTAAGGTTTGTTAAAAATATGTAATCGGAAATAGTGAAAACACCAGAAGATAATCAATTGTCAAGGAACTTTTCTCTGTTATTGAGGTGGTTAACAATTTCTTAAGGCACAAGAAGGAAAAGACTGATGAATTTGACTGCATAAAATGTAAAACATCTTTATGCCTTAAAGTAAAAATTTAAGTACTAGGAATAGATATTTGCAACATATGTAACATGGAGAGGATTATTTGGAAAAATAAAGAACTACAAATTAGGAAAAAACAGCCAAAGAGTAAATGGACAGACAGAGGAGAGGAACAGGCTGTTCCCAGAAGAGGAAGCCAGAAACAATGATCTTTACTTATAATCAACAGTGTAATACCATTTTATACTGCTGGTGGGAGTATAAATTGATACATCTACATAGGAAAGAATCAAGGAATATCTATTAATATTGAAAATGAGCATATTCTACAACCTAACAGTTTTTAATCCACATGCACAAAGGGATTCTTTATTGTTATTGAGACCAGAAACAATCTAAATGCCTATCTTTAAAGAGATGGATAAGTGAAGTATAATATAATAATATGCTGGGACTACTACACAGCAGTTAAGGAATGAACTCAATCTGTTTCAGCATAGCAGACTTAAAAATGTTTTGTGGAAAAACAAGTTTCAAGATTTTTTTAAGGTATGAGGTTTTTAACAAAATAATATGTAATGCCTATGATTATGTTTGTCTCTAGAGTGGGAGAAGGTGTGAGAGTTAGCCTGGGAATGGTACAAAGAGATCTTCAACTTTAAAGTTGCCCTTTTTTTTTAAGTTGTGGTAAAATATACTTAACGTAAAATTTACCATCTTTTATTGTATAGTTCTATGGCAATAAGTGCTGTTAAGCAACCATCACCACCACCCATGTCTAGAATGTTTTCATCTTCCCCAACTGAAGCTCTGTAGCTATTAAACACTAACTCCCCATCCCCCTCTTCCCCCGGCCCCAGGCAACCACCATTCTCTGTTCTCTTTCTATGATTTTGACTACTCTGGGTACCTCGTATCAGTGGAATCATACAGTATTTGTTGTCCTTTTATGACTGACTTACTTCACTTAGCAAAATGCCCTCAAGGTTTATCCATGTGTAACATGTCAGGATTTTCTTCCTTTTTTTTAAGGTTGAAATATTTGCGGTTTTCTTAAGATTTTTAAAAATATTTTTAAAATTTAGTTGAGTGTATTTTTGTTATACTATTATTTATACTTTATGTACTTCAAAATAATTTTTTCCAAAAGAATTGGTTGATTGAACGAAGATATAAGGGAAAGCTTGTTCTTCTGATTTAGATAATTCACTGTAATTTATTTTTGACTCAGTGTGATTTCAACAAGGGAAAACATGGCTTATACTGTGGAATGCCTGCGGGATGATGTGTAAGTACCTTTGTGTGTTTAGAACATCTGCTTTTAAAGAAATACTAAGCTACTCAGTTGTAGTCTTTTTTTTAATGTGGCATTATGACCTCTGATGTTGGTTTCGGATTGTTATTCACAAACTGCCTAAAGTTTAATAATGAGAGCAGTACAGTTATGTAGGTTTTAAATTTTTGACTGGTAACTCTTATCTTCTTGTCTTCTGTAGTGATATTCTAATGGAGTTCCTGCTCAATGTCACCACAGCACCAGAATTTCGTCGCTGGGAGGTAGCTGCCCTTCAGTCTCAGCTAAGGATTGACAAAGCTGTGGCTTTTCAGAATCCACAGGCTCGTAAGTACACTTTCAGATTATATTCCGTTGTTTCTAAGATACTGGGTTTTTGAGAAGATCAGTTTGTAGAAGAATAAAATTGCTATTGAAATTCTTTTTCTCCTTGGGTTTGAAAATACCCTCTCCAAAAATTTGTCCACTTTTTAAAACATATTGTTCATTTCTAAACATTTGTATTGTTATTTTTCATCTTTGATAGCAAGTAAATTGACTATAGAATCCTAGGCCTTTTGCCTGTGTCGTCCCCCTCCCCCCATCTCCGCACCCATCCACCCTACCGCCCACCCCACCCCACCCCTGGTGTTTTTTCAGTGGTTGTTTTGCTTACACTAAATGTGGCAGCAGTTTATTGTTGCTGCTGCTGCTATTATTGTTTAGCCAACTCACTTTTATTGTGTCTTTCCAAAGTAATCAACTTAATTTAAAAAAAAAACTTTTTTGTATTCATATTTGTGTTTATATAATGTTCAGTTATCTAATCCTGACAAGCACATCTGGCAAAACAAATCTTTAAAAAAAAGCACCACTGATTCCCAGAAGTCATAGTGCTTCTGGTAGGAGCGGAAGTGTGCAGGTAGACCACTGAAGTGTAAGCAGGTGACCAGCTGCAGTGGCTCAGAATGGGATGGACTTCTCAGATGCAGACCTGTCAAGAGGGTCTCCTGTCAAGTGTCTGGAACATAATGTGTGCTTGGTTCCTGTTAGCTCATATTATTTCATGGAGATAACTTTGTTACTCCAGACCTCTACCAAAGAAATAGATAGAATGGTAAAATTGTACAAAAGATGATTTCAGTGTCCAGAGTAGCTTTCTTCCCCACTGGTAGCAGTGAGGCTCCAGCCCTTATCCTTTCTGCCTGGACAATTATTATAGTCTCCTGGCTTGTGTCTCTGCCCCCATGTGTACATCTTCCACCAATGGCAATGTACATCTTACATTGTCATTACAGTGATCCGTCTGACATGAAAATCCTTTAAAGGCAAACTCTTTAACTTAGCATATATGGTAACTCTGATGCTCTGGCCCCTGCCTCCCTCCCTTGTTTCTTGCTCTCTTTTCCTCCTAGCTGCAATTCCCCTTTGAATCAGACTGTTGTCATACTTTATGCCTTTATCTGTGTCCTCTGCCTGAAATGCTGTTCCCAGATCATTCACCTGGGAAACACCTACTCATTCTGTAAGACTTATCCCAGATTTTACTTTTATTACTCCTTTCCAATTCCCACAGCCCTTCCCTAGTGCCCCTGCTGCACTTTTGATATACTACTAACATCACACCTATAATACTTTATTTTACAGTTTTTCCCCCTCAACATTTTGAGGGCACACATGTGTCTTACTGGTTTCTGTATTTCCAGCACAGTGCCTGGCATGGAGGGATGCCCAAATAATAAGCAAATAAAAGAGACATACCTCAAGCAAAGGCACTGAACCAGGAAAATAGGAACAGTGCCAGGGAGGTGTACAATTTGGCAGTAGCATTTGACCCCTGTAAGCTAGTAATATGACCTAACACTGATAATTTCATATCTCCTCTTACCCTGACGACTCCCTTGTTACCTCAAGAGGGAATCTAGAAGTAAGCAAAATTCAAATTAGATGACTTAATCAAGGTCACACGGCAAATCAGTGGCAGAACTGTAATTAGATTCAGACTTCTGAATCTAAAACCCATGTATGGTTTCCAGATGATACCAGGTCGATTAAAGTTAGAGAAGAGTTTAGGTGGACTCTGACATTTAGAAGCTGCTATCATAGAAACTCTTATTTTTCTCAGCACATTCAAGTGGCAGAATTTTAACAGTTGTTAGAGGTTAAATGAAATTATATTTTCAGTCCTCTTAATACTTGAATTCAGTGACCAAAGTTGTATAGTTTAGTTGCTTTCTAGGCTCTAAATGTCATGTTGTCTTTATTTAAATCACACTTCTGTAACTGCTTCTTTACTTATTTTACAGACGTCATTGAAAATTTGCATGCTGCAGCTTACCGAAATGCCTTGGCTAATTCCTTATATTGTCCTGATTATAGGATTGGAAAAGTGACACCAGATGAGGTACTGATAAAACACATTACATTTTTTTTTAATTTTTAAATTTTATTTATTTATTTTATACAGCAGGTTCTTATTAGTCATCAGTTTTATACACATCAGTGTATAAAATATATGTCAATCCCAATCGCTCAATTCAGCGCACCCCCCCCCCACGGCTTTCCCCCCTTGGTGTCCATATGTT
>NC_041227.1:62387279-62388555 GCF_002837175.3 Physeter macrocephalus
TTTCTCCCATTCTGAGGGTTGTCTTTTCGTCTTGTTTATGGTTTCCTTTGCTGTGCAAAAGCTTTTAAGTTTCATGAGGTCTCATTTGTTTATTTTTGTTTTTATTTCCATTACTCTAGGAGTTGGATCAAAAAACGTCTTGCTGTGATTTATGTCAAAGAGTGTTCTTCCTATGTTTTCCTCTAAGAGTTTTATAGTGTCTGGTCTTACATTTAGGTCTCGAATCTCTTTTGAGTTTATTTTTGTGTATGGTGTTAGGGAGTGTTCTAATTTCATTCTTTTACATGTAGCTGTCCAGTTTTCCCACCACGACTTATTGAAGAGACTGTCTTTTCTCCATTGTATATCCTTGCCTCCTTTGTCATAGATTAGTTGACCATAGGTGTGTGGGTTTATCTCTGGGCTTTCTATCCTGTTCCATTGATCTATTTTTGTCAGGACCATATTGTCTTGATTGCTGTAGCTTTGTGTAGTAGTCTGAAGTCAGGGAGTCGGATTCCTCCAGCTCCGTTTTTTCCCCTCAAGATCGCCTTTGCTATTCAGGGTCTTTTGTGTCTCCATTCAAATTTAAAATTTTTTGTTTTAGTTCTGTAAAAAATGCCATTGGTAATTTGATAGAGATTGCATTCAATCTGTAGATTGCTTTGGGTAGTATAGTCATTTTCACAGTATTGATTCTTCCAATCCAAAAACCTGGTACATCTCTCCATCTGTTTGTGTTATCTTTGATTTCTTTCATCAGTGTCTTATAGTTTTCTGAGTATTCGTAGTTTTTTTATTTAGGTAGGTAAAATGGTGAATGGGAGTGTTTCCTTAATTTCTCTTTCAGATTTTTCATCATTAGTGTAAAGGACTGCAAGAGGTTTCTGTGCATTAATTTTGTATCCTGCAACTTTACTAAATTCATTCATTAGCTTTAGCAGTTTTCTGGTGACATCTTTAGGTTTCTGTATGTATAGTATCATGTCATCTGCAAAAAGTGACAGTTGTACTTCTTCTTTACCAATTTGTATTCCTTTTATTTCTTTTTCTTCTCTGATTGCCATGGCTAGGACTTCCAAAACTGTTGAAAAATAGTGGTGAGAGTGGACATCCTTGTCTTGTTCCCGACCTTAGAGGAAATGCTTTCAGTTTTTCACCATTGAGAATGATGTTTGCTGTGGGTTTGTCGTATATGGCCTTTATTATGTTGAGGTAGGTTCCCTCTGTGCCCACTTTCTAGAGAGTTTTTATCATAAATGGGTGTTGAATTTTGTCAAAAGCTTTTTCTGCATCT
>NC_041227.1:62388881-62394374 GCF_002837175.3 Physeter macrocephalus
TTTCTTCCTGGTTCAGTCTTGGAAGGTTATACCTTTCTAAGAATTTGTCCATTTCTTCCAGGTTGTCCATTTTATTGGCATAGAGTTGCTTGTAGTAGTCTGTTAGGATGCTTTGTGTTTCTGCGGTGTCTGTTGTAACTTCTCGTTTTTCATTTCTAATTTCATTGCTTTGAGTCCTCTCCCTCTTTTTCTTGATGAGTCTGGCTAATGGTTTATCAATTTTGTTTATCTACTCAAAGAACCATCTTTTAGTTTTATTGATCTTTGCAATTGTTTTCTTTGTTTCTATTTCATTTATTTCTGCTCTGATCTTTATGATTTCTCTCCTTCTGCTAACTTTGGGTTTTTGTTTGTTTTTCTTTCTCTAGTTCTTTTAGGTGTAAGGTTAGATTGTTTATTTGAGGTTTTTCTTGTTTCTTGAGGTAGGCTTGTATAGCTATAAACTTCCTTCTTAGAACTGCTTTTGCTGCCCCCATAGGTTTTGGATTGTCATGTTTTCATTGTCATTTGTCTCTAGGTATTTTTTGATTTCCTCTTTGATTTCTTCAGTGATCTCTTGGTTATTTAGTAACATAGTGTCCAACCTCCATGTGTTTGTGTTTCTTACGTTTTTTTCCCCTGTAATTCATTTCTAAACTCATAGCATTGTGGTCAGAAAAAATGCTTGATATGATTTCAATTTTCTTAAATTTACTGAAGCTTGATTTGTGACCCAAGATGTGATCTATCCTGGAGAATGTTCCGTGCGCACTTGAGAAGGAAGTGTAGTCTGCTGTTTCTGGATGGAATGTCCTATAAATATCAATTAAATTTATCTGGTTATTGTGTTATTTAAAGCTTCTGTTTCCTTATTTATTTTCATTTCGGATGATCTCTCCATTGGTGTAAGTGAGGTGTTAAAGTCCTCCACTATTATTGTGTTACTGTCGATTTCCTCTTTTACAGCTGTTAGCAGTTGCCTTATATATTGAAGTGCTCCTATGTTGGGTGCATATATACTTATAATTGTTTTATCTTCTTCTTGGATTGATCCCTTGATCATTATGTATGTATGTCCTTTCTTGTGTCTTGTAACATTCTTTATTTTAAAGCCTATTTTATCTGATATGAGTATTGCTACTCCAGCTTTCTTTTGATTGCCATTTGCATGGAATATCTTTTTTCCATCCCCTCACTTTCAGTCAGTATGTGACCCTAGGTCTGAAGTGGGTCTCTTGTAGACAGCATATATATGGGTCTCCTTGCCGGGTAGAGTAATCTTGGTTGTAGGTTCTTCCCTTTCATCACTTTAAGTATATCATGCCACTCCCTTCTGGCTTGTAGAGTTTCTGCTGAGAAATCAGCTGTTAACCTTATGGGAGTTCCCTGGTATGTTATTTGTCATTTTTCCCTTGCTGCTTTCAATAATTTTTCTTTGTCTTTAATTTTTACCAACTTGATTACTGTGTGTCTCAGCGTGTGTCTGCTTGGGTTTATCCTGTATGGTACTCTCTGCACTTCCTGGACTTTGGTGGCTATTTCCTTTCCCATGTTAGGGAAGTTTTCGACTATAAGCTCTGCAAATATTTTCTCTGGTCCTTTCTCTCTCTCTTCTCCTCTGGGACCCCTATAATGCGAATGTTGTTGTGTTTTATGTTGCCCCAGAGGTCTCTTAGGCTGTCTTCATTTCTTTTCATTCTTTTTTCTTTATTCTGTTCTGCAGCAGTGAATTCTACCATTCTGTCTTCCAGGCCACTTATCCATTCTTCTGCGTCAGTTATTCTGCTATTGATTCCTTCTAGTGTATTTTGCTTTCCAGTTATTGTATTGTTCATCTCTGCTTGTTTGTTCTTTAATTCTTCTAGGTCTTTGTTAAACATTTCTTGCATCTTCTCGATCTTTGCCTCCATTCTTTTTCCGAGGTCCTGGATCAATCTTCACTATCATTATTCTGAATTCTTTTTGTGGAAGATTGCCTATCTGCACTTCATTTAGTTGTTTTTTTGGGGTTTTATCTTGTTCCTTCATCTGGTACATAGCCCTCTGCCTTTTCATCTTGTCTGTCTTTCTGTGAATGTGGCTTTTGTTCCACAGGTTGCAGGATTGTAGTTCTTCTTGCTTCTGCTGTCTGCCCTCTTGTGGATGAGGTTATCTAAGAGGCTTGTGCAGGTTTCCTGATGGGAGTGACTGGTGATGGGTAGAGCTGACTGTTGCTCTGGTGGGCAGAGCTCAGTAAAACTTTAATCCGCTTGACTGCTGATGGGTGGGGCTGGGTTTCCTCCCTGTTGGTTGTTTGGCCTGAGGGAACCCAACACTGGAGCCTACCTCGGCTCTTTGGTGGGGCTAATGGCAGACTCTGGGAGGGCTCACGCCAAGATGTACTTCCCAGAACTTCTGCTGCCAGTGTCCTTGTCCCCACTGTGAGTCACAGCCACACCCCGCCTCTGCAGGAGACCCTCCGACACTAGCATGTAGGTCTGGTTCAGTCTCCCCTGGGGTCACTGCTCCTTCCCCTGGGTCCTGATGCACACACTACTTTGTGTGTGCCCTCCAAGAGTGGAGTCTCTGTTTCCCCCAGTTCTATCGAAGTCCTGCAATCACATCCCACTAGGCTTCAAAGTCTGATTCTCTAGGAATTCCAGACCTCTAGTTTGGGAAGCCTGACATGGGGCTCAGAACCTTCACTCCAGTGGGTGGACTTACGTGGTATGTGTCCTCCAGTCTGTGAGTAACCCACCCAGCAGTTATGGGATTAGATTTTGCTGTGATTGCGCCCCTCCTACCGTCTTATTGTGGCTTCTCCTTTGTCTTTGGATGTGGGGTATCTTTTTTGGTGAGTTCCAGTGTCTTCCTGTCGATGATTGTCCAGCAGGTAGTTGTGATTCTGGTCTTCTCACAAGAGGGAGTAAGAGCACGTCCTTCTACTCCACCATCTTGGTTCAGGCTCCAACACATTACATTTTAAAATGTGCTTATTTTCACATTGAATTGAATGTTCATCTACCACTTCAGTTTCGTTTGCTAGTTTTTCGTATCTTCTAATTTAAGAAATTCTCTTGCTTGCTTTTTTTTTTTTTTTTTTTTTTTTTTTTTTTTGCCATGCCATTCAGCTTGTGGGGTCCTAGTTCCCCTACTAGTGATTGAACCGGTGCCCCCTGCATTGGAAGAGCAGAGTTCTAACCACTGGACCGCCAGGGAATTTCCCATCTATCAGCTTGCTTTTTAACTAAAATTCCATCTGAACAATATTTGTGTATCTTTCAACTAAAAAAGTTTTTATTACAAAACGGACATATTCCTTACAGAAATTTCAGAAAATAAAGGGGGAGAAAAGATATCTCACACACCTAAAGGCACTCATTGTTAGCACCTAGGTGTATTTCTCTTCTAGACCCTTTTCTATGTATATCTATCTTTTAAACAGTATGTAAGTGTTTAAATACCATAGTCTTGTGACTAAAAGTCTTCCTTTAACCACTCTGAATACATAGGTAGGAATGAACCCCACTTTCTTGCCTCCCATTCTGTCATCAGCCTGCTCACCAGCTCATTTACCTTCTCCAGCACACCTGCTTCACTTTGCTGGCAGTACAGATTTGTCACATGTCACAGCCATGTATATATCATAGAACTTTGTTTCCAAAATGTGAAACTTTGAGCATTAAATTTGCAAGTGTAGATATGTGTATATAATCTTAATTTCCTACTCCTACCACTCACCCACCCCCCAAAAAAATTTTTACCAAGAGACATTAAGAGAAAAACTGGGAATTATCAACACTTTCAAAGTATATATGACTCAGAAATTAGGCTTTTATTCTTATTTTTGGTTATCCACTACAGAAAACTGAATTTTGTATCCCTTTCCTCTTTTGACTTATCTCCTGGTTAAGAAAATTATCCAGTTATCAATTTAATGCCTATCATTCATATGGTACTATTAAAAAAAATTTTAACTGATATCGTCCAACTTGGAACAGCCAACAGTTTTCATAAGACTGGCCTCTGGTAAGTTTTTGAAGTTTTTCAGAAATCAGAATCACTCTTGTGAAGATATATTATTGAAGATATATTATTGAGGTAGCTAAAAGGATGCACATAACAAAGCATTTACCTACAAGGATGTCCATTGTGGCATTGTATGTAATTGTGAAAAAATTAGAAAAAACAAATCAAATATCCAACATTAGAGAACTAGTTAAATAATATATTAAATATCTATAGAATGGAATACTATTCAACCATTCAAAAATATTAATTGATAATGAAATTTTCATAGCTTATTGTCAAGTAAAGGAAAGGTAATTTATGAATAGGATGTTCCAAGGGGTCCCATTTTTAAAAAAATAAGGTGTGTGTATCATAGACAAATACCAAGATGTTAACCATGGTTATCTCAGTTATTAGCATTTTTTTAATATATCCCTAGGCTAAAGGAAATTCTAAAGAAATGGTTGCTAGAATAATTTGAGCAAAGCCAGCATTCAACAGAAAAACATCAACATTAAAAAAAAAGAATATGACTTTCCAAGGTGGCTCCATAGATGGAGACACCATTCATTTTAGGGCACAAATTCTGATAAATTGAATAAAAGTTTAGTTTTATTACCTTAGCTTCGCAGTTCTCAACATTAGCCAAGGAGCCTTTTTAGCCAATACCCACCCCTCATGAATTTTTAATGCCATGGATATACTGTATATCTGTTTATGTACTTTATGTATATTTGTATTTATATATGAAGGAATAAGGTTTTTTCTTACCCCGAAGAACTAATTTTCACTCCCTTGGGAGCAATAGTGTGCCTGTTTAAAAGGCATGTTTTAGCCCTATTTTTGTATATTTGGTCTAAAGTGATAGTATAAACCAGTGATTGTCAAATCTCGCTGATCCTCAGATCACCTGGGTGGTTGATTAGATGGGTGGGTGGTTTGTTTTAAATAAAGATTCGAAGATTTCACATTGAATCTACTATATCAGTCTATACAGTGGGCCCAGGAATAGCATGGGGTGGGGAGACATTGACAGTGTTTTTGTTTTTTAAGCTCCCCATATAATTCTGTAATTATCCAGGTTGGAAACCCTGGTATAGACAGTAACAGAGCAAAAAAACCTTCAAAGATGCGCAAGAAGGGGTATGGTGATATAACTCTATTAGCCCTATTATAGAATGTTAATTACAGTGCTTAATTACTACCTGTATAAAGACAAAAGAAACCTGATGTACTACTTAAATCACATTATAATAAAAATCATAAACTTAGTCCCATATCTTCAAGTTCAAGCTGATGTGTGCTCTAATTTTTAATACTGTTTTTTTTTCCATTAACAGCTTCATTGAGATGTAATTCACATACCATATAGTTCACCCATTTAAAATGCACAATTCAGTGGTTTTTATTATATTCACAGAGTTACATAACCATCACCACATTAAGTTCTAGTTCTTTGTAAGCAATGGTTTTTATTTTTATTTTATTTATTTATTTATTTATTTATTTTGCGGTACGCGGGCC
>NC_041227.1:62394554-62415125 GCF_002837175.3 Physeter macrocephalus
CCGCTCGGCGGCATGTGGGATCTTCCCGGACCGGGGCACGACCCCGTGTCCCCTGCATCAGCAGGCGGACTCTCAACCACCGCGCCACCAGGGAAGCCCAGCAATGGTTTTTAAAAGCTCAGTTTAATTCAGTACTAAGTAGTCCCTTGTAGTTCATTATAGCAGCTTTTAAGCCTGAGTATTTATCTTCTGCTGAACTGCGGTTTCACGTTTTTATAGCTTTTTATATTTATACCAATATAACCTAATAAATGTTTTTACTTCCTCAGTTACATGACTATGTACAGAATCATTTTACAAGTGCAAGAATAGCTTTGATTGGACTTGGTAAGTTGGGAATTGCCTGCATGTCAGTTTGCTTCTTTTAAGACTAGTTTTTTAAGTCACGGACATAGAAAACAGACTTTTGGTTGCCAACGGGGAGGGGGACAGGGGAGAGTTGGATTGGGAGTTTGGGAATAGCAGATATAAACTGTTATATATAGAATGGATAAACAACAGGATCCTATTGTATAGCACAGGAGACTATATTCAATATCCTGTAATAAACCATAATGGAAAAGAATATTTATAACTGAATCACTCTGCTGTATACCAGAAACTAACACAACATTGTAAATCTTCAGTTAAAAAAAAAGTATGATTTGGCAGATAGTGAAACATGTGACTAACTTATTCAATGAGGAGGTAGAATTATCCTTGAAACTCTGTAAAATCAGGTACTATCATATGTAACTGACTATATATATATATATATATATATATATATATACATCTTTTATAGTTATATGTAGATCGATATCTAGATAATTTACAGTTCCATGGTCCTTGGCTCCCAGAGAAAGTGGTAGATAGTCAGAAAATTCACTGAGGCTGCTGACTTTTCCTTTATAATTTGGTGTGGTAGGGGATGGGACACCTTTCCAGTGCATTGTAATTCTGTCACTGTATAGGTAACCAGCCTCAATTTATAATATACTCACTTGGGTATTTTCTTAAATTCTGATTATACAATTCTCCATTATGTTGTTCTGCCTCATTCTAGAAAGTGGTTAATTGAAAAAAAGAGAAACTCTAAGATGTGCTACTCTTAAATGTTGCACTTATAGTTATGAATAAAAGTATTGTTTCACTGTCTCAATGTGAGTCATTAAAAAAAAAAGAGTAGTCCTTTAAGCTATAATTATGTGAACACAGGATTGAACAGAGTTTCAGAGCTCATCCTCTGTTTATGTCAGAAAGTCAGTATGTGATAGGATTTTAATAGCTAGTCTTTCATGGAAACAACCTAAATGTCCATTGACAGAAGAATGGATAAAGAAGATGTGGTACATATATATACGATAGAATATTACTCAGCCATTAAAAAGAATGAAATAATGCCATTTGCAGCAACATGGATGGACGTAGAGATTATCATGCTAAGTGAAGTAAGTCAGAAAGAGAAAGACAAATACCATATATCACTTATACATAGAATCTAAAATCCAACACAAGTGAACATATCTATGAAATAGAAACAGACTCACATAGAGAACAGACTTGTGGTTGCCAAGGGGGAGGGGGATGGGGGAGGGAAGGATTGGGAGTTTGGGATTAGTAGGTGCAAACTATTATATGTAGAATGGATAAACAACAAGGTCCCACTGTATAGCACAGAGAACTATATTCAATATCCTGTGATAAACCATAATGGAAAAGAATATGAAAAAGAATATATATATGTATAACTGAGTCACTTTATAGCAGAAATTAACACAACATTGTAAATCAACTATACGTCAATAAAATTTAAAAAAAATACAACTTCCCCAACACAGTTTTATAGCATATAAATAAATCCTCCACAACTCTGAAAAAAAAATAGCTAGTCTTTTTTATTTTTAAGCAGAATCCAGCATTTAACTTTTTAAAGCACTGGCTTTCAAATTCATTACAGTATTTGCAAAACCTATGACAAAGGACAGATTTCTCGAAGCAAAGAGCTTTTACAAAGAGCTTTTGGTTTTGTTTTGCTTCGTTTTAAGTACAATTTAGTAGAAAAATAGACAAAGGGCATGAACAACCAATTCGTGGGGAAAGTGAGTGTGTGTGTGTGTGTGTGTGTGTGTGTGTGTGTGTGTATGTATGTATGGCCAATTATTGTAAAAGATGTAATAACTAAAAAATTTTTAATCTGTGAAATTGACAAAAATTAAAACATTGACACTGCCTAGTATTAACCATGGTATGGAGAAATAGGCACTCTCAAAAGTTATTGGTGGGAGTGTAAAATGGTATGTTTTTGGAGGTCTTTTTTTTTTTTTTTTTGGGCTGTGTTGGGTCTTTGTTGCTGCACGCAGGGTTTCTCTAGTTGTGGAGAGTGGGGGCTACTCTTCATTGTGGTGCGCAGGCTTCTCATTGCGGTGGCTTCTCTTGTTGCGGAGCCCGGGCTCTAGGCGTGTGGGCTTCAGTAGTTGAAGCACGTGGCCTCAGTAGTTGTGGTGCACAGGCTTAGTAGTTGTTGCTCCACGGCATGTGGGATCTTCCCGGACCAGGGATTGAACCCATGTCCCCTGCATCAGCAGGTGGATTCTTAACCACTGTGCTACCACGGAAGTCCCTGGAGGTCTATTTTAATATATTAAAATTGTAATTGTTTATACTCTTAGGCCTAGCATTTACTTTTCAGAATTTACCCTGCAGAAACATTTGGTCAAGTTTACAAAATAGTTGCATGAGAATATTATTTTCAGTATTGGGTTTTTGTTCATTTGTTTTATAAATAACAGCTTAATTGAGGTATAATTCACATGCCATTAAATTCACCCTTTTATTTTTTTATTTATTATTTGTTTGTTTTTTTGTGGTACGCGGGCCTCTCACTGTTGTGGCCTCTCCCATTGTGGAGCACAGGCTCCGGACGCGCAGGCCCAGCCGCTCCGCGGCATGTGGGATCTTCCCAGACTGGGGCATGAACCCGTGTCCCCTGCATCGGCAGGTGGACTCTCAACCACTGCGCCACCAGGGAAGCCCCCAAAATTCACCCTTTTAAAGTGTACAGTTTGTGGTTTTTAGTATACTCACAGAGTTGTGCAACTATTGCCACTATCTAATTTCAGAACATTTTCACCATCCCCAAAAGAAACCCCATACTCATTAGCAGTCACTCCTCATTCCACCTCCTCCTTGCCTCTGGCAGCCATTAATCTCCTTTCTGTCTGTATAGAGCTGACTGTTCTGGACATTTCATATAAAGGGAATTATACAATAATAGCCTTTGTAACTGGCTTCTTTCACTTAGTCACTTAGCATAATATTTTCAAAGTCCATCCATATTGTAGCATGTACCAATGTTCCATTCCCTTTTCTGGCTGAAAAATATATTTCATTACCACATTTTGTTATTCATTCATTAGCTGGACATTTGGGTTGTTCCTGAATGTTTTGGCTTTTATGAATATAAACATTCATATATAAGTTTTTTAACAAAACATCTTTTTCATTCTTTTGGGTGTATACCTAGGAGTAGAATTGCCAGGATAGGGTATCTCTCTGTTTAACCATTTGAAGAACTGCCAGACTGTTTTCCAAAGCAGTTGAACCATTTTACGTTCCATCAACAGTGCACAAGGGTTCCAATTTCTCCACATCCTTATCGACACTTAGTTATCTGTCTTTGATTATGGCCATCCTAATGGGTGTGAAGTAGTGTCTCATTGTGGTTTTGATGTGCATTTCCGTAGTGATTGATAACATTGAACATATTTTTTTGTGCTTTTTGGCCGTCTGTGTATCTTATTTGGAGAAATGCTTATTAAAGTCCCTTGTCCATTTTTTAATTGGGGTGTTTTTTTTTTAATTGTTGAGTTATAAGAGTTCTTTATATATTCTGGATACTAATCCTTACCAGATTTTTTCCCATTTTGTGGATTATCTTTTCACTCTTTTGAAAATATCTTTTGATGCACATTGCCATATTGTTTTAATAGCCAACTATTAGAAGCATACTAATGTCCCTCAAGAAGAGATTGATTAAATAAATGATGGTATAGCCATATAATAAAATTCTTTATAACCATTAAATGTTTGGTGTAGTCCATTCACTTAGATGTAAATTATAAAAGACAAGTTAGAAACAATATCAATAGAATGACACATTTTAAAAATAAAAAGGATAATAGGGCTTCCCAAAAAAAAAAAAAAAAAAAAAAAAAAAAAAGGATAATAATGTTTGCATAGAAAAAGTTCTAGATGAATATATAGTAAAGCTGTAAATGCGTATGTCTGGAAGAGTGGCATTATGGGAGGCTGTTATTTTCTTTATTGTTTATTTCTGTAATATTTGAATTGTATAATGATGTATTTTTAAAATAGTGTTTTACAATTGTGTTTTAGAAATTCTGGTTCTAGTTTGTTTTTGTTTCTTTTGAAATAGGTGTGAGTCATCCTGTTCTAAAGCAAGTTGCTGAACAGTTTCTCAACATGAGGGGTGGGCTTGGTTTATCTGGTGCAAAGACCAAGTACCGTGGCGGTAAGCGTTTTGTTCCATTAAGGTTAATTTACCAGGATGCCGCCTCACCCCCCAGTAGCATATTGGAGGATAATAGGCCTGATTATTTACTACCAAATAGTATCAATGTGGAAAGAAAGAATTAGATTGCTTGAGTGTTATGTATTAAACATGTTTGTGTATGTGTTGGGGGAAGGGCAGGATAGCAAGGAGAGCACCAGGCCAGGGAAAAGCTTAATCTTAATGGGTTAATACTGTGTTGTAGAGAATATTGAAGAATAAAACCAAAAGCCAATTTCTTTGCTCTTGCCTTACCTGGCCCCAGGTGAAATTCGAGAACAGAATGGAGACAGTCTCGTCCATGCTGCTCTTGTAGCAGAAAGTGCTGCTGCAGGAAGTGCAGAAGCAAATGCATTTAGTGTTCTCCAGCATGTCCTCGGTGCTGGACCACATGTTAAGAGGGGCAGCAATGCTACCAGCTCTCTATACCAAGCTGTTGCCAAGGGAATTCACCAGCCATTTGATGTGAGTCTGAACAGTTGATATCTCTCCTTTTGTTTTCACAGTCTCAGTGTTTACGATGTAGTCCTGATAACTTGCTCTTAACGTCATTGAAAATTTGCATGCTGCAGCTTACCGAAATGCCTTGGCTAATTCCTTATATTGTCCTGATTATAGGATTGGAAAAGTGACACCAGATGAGTTACATGACTATGTACAGAATCATTTTACAAGTGCAAGAATGGCTTTGATTGGACTTGGTGTGAGTCATCCTGTTCTAAAGCAAGTTGCTGAACAGTTTCTCAACATGAGGGGTGGGCTTGGTTTATCTGGTGCAAAGACCAAGTACCGTGGCGGTAAGCGTTTTGTTCCATTAAGGTTAATTTACCAGGATGCCGCCTCACCCCCCAGTAGCATATTGGAGGATAATAGGCCTGATTATTTACTACCAAATAGTATCAATGTGGAAAGAAAGAATTAGATTGCTTGAGTGTTATGTATTAAACATGTTTGTGTATGTGTTGGGGGAAGGGCAGGATAGCAAGGAGAGCACCAGGCCAGGGAAAAGCTTAATCTTAATGGGTTAATACTGTGTTGTAGAGAATATTGAAGAATAAAACCAAAAGCCAATTTCTTTGCTCTTGCCTTACCTGGCCCCAGGTGAAATTCGAGAACAGAATGGAGACAGTCTCGTCCATGCTGCTCTTGTAGCAGAAAGTGCTGCTGCAGGAAGTGCAGAAGCAAATGCATTTAGTGTTCTCCAGCATGTCCTCGGTGCTGGACCACATGTTAAGAGGGGCAGCAATGCTACCAGCTCTCTATACCAAGCTGTTGCCAAGGGAATTCACCAGCCATTTGATGTGAGTCTGAACAGTTGATATCTCTCCTTTTGTTTTCACAGTCTCAGTGTTTACGATGTAGTCCTGATAACTTGCTCTTAATGTTAATCTGCTTTTAAAATTTAAGATGAGGGACTTCTCTGGTGGTCCAGTGGTTAAGACTCAGCGCGCTTCCACTGCAGGCGGCATGGGTTCTATCCCTGGTCAGGGAACTAAGATCCCGCATGCCATGCGGTGTGGCCAAAAAAAAAAAATAAAGTTAAGATGAACACAAAGAAAATCTTTGTAGAATTGAAGAGGCAGCCAGGCTTAATTTTAGTACCTTAATGGATCTATCAAAAACTTACTGTTATTCTAATATAAAAAGAAGAATTGAATGCTTAAAAAGTCAGAAATTCACACTTCAGTTCCCTTTAGAATAAAGTTTTAGATATTAAACATTCCAGTTAGTCTTTTTTTCTGATTTCTTCTGTCCCCTTCTATTCTTGTGGCTACTTCCTGAATTTCACTGCTCTTCATGTTTTCCAACCAGTGTGCAAGATATACAGCAAGAAATTACTTACAGACCTGCTCTTCCAGCTTGAGATTAAGTTAAAAGAGAAAAATGACATTTAACCATAACCAAAAGTTATGTTGCCTTAGAAGACACCTTTTTATGACAATGAGGAAAGTGCTAAAGCTTTCAAAATAATGACACTCAAGAGAATGTAAAATGTCAACCGGCAAAATATTTAATGAGTGACGGTAGTTTGCCCAGTGTAATGCCCCGTGTGACCTTCAATGATATCTTTAAAAAGTAACAAATGTACTAAATTGTAGGATTAAGTCTCGTTCATAATTTCAGCAATAGTACATGGCACAGGTAGGTTTATGCCTCAGTAAGTCTTTGGCCATTTGACGCTTAATGGTGAAAATTAAAATCAGTTATCTTCTCTTTTTATTCCTCTGTTTAATACTTTAGTGGTAGTGTCAGACTTTTTTTTTTTTTTTAAGCACTGAAGCCTTTTACATCAGTGCCATTTCCCAGCTTCAATGCCCAACACAAAAGTTTTTGCTTTTAAAGAAGTTTAGAAGGCTTACTTGACAGTGAAACCCTTGGAATCTTCTGTACAGAACCTTAGGGTTCCCTGGAGCACAGTTTGAAAACCATTATCTTATTTTTCTTTTTTAAGTTTATTTATTTTGGCTGCACCAGGTCATAGTTGTGGCACGTGGGATCTTCATTGTGGCATGTTTAGTTGTAGCATGCGGGATCTTTTAGTTGCAGCATGCGGGCTTCTTAATTGCGGCATGCACATGGGATCTAGTTCCCCTACCAGGGATCGAACCCAGGCCCCCTGCAGCTCAGAGTCTTACCCACTGGACCACCGGGGAACTCCCAAAAACCATTATCTTAAATTAGTCCTAGTCCTAAATTAGATTTCCTCCAGATTTTCTTTCTCCTGGTTCATGGTCTACTCTGTTTTCTTTTCTTCATGCTTTACTCTTCACCATTGAGTGTTAATGATACTTTGGGTAGTTGGAGTTTAATCTAATCCAGTGACATAATATAATAGAAATTCCTGGGACTTCCGTGGTGGTGCAGTGGTTAAGAATCCTCCTGCCAATGCAGGGGACACGGGTTCAAGCCCTGGTCGCTTACTTGACAGTGAAACCCTTGGAATCTTCTGTACAGAACCTTAGGGTTCCCTGGAGCACAGTTTGAAAACCATTATCTTATTTTTCTTTTTTAAGTTTATTTATTTTGGCTGCACCAGGTCATAGTTGTGGCACGTGGGATCTTCATTGTGGCATGTTTAGTTGTAGCATGCGGGATCTTTTAGTTGCAGCATGCGGGCTTCTTAATTGCGGCATGCACATGGGATCTAGTTCCCCTACCAGGGATCGAACCCAGGCCCCCTGCAGCTCAGAGTCTTACCCACTGGACCACCGGGGAACTCCCAAAAACCATTATCTTAAATTAGTCCTAGTCCTAAATTAGATTTCCTCCAGATTTTCTTTCTCCTGGTTCATGGTCTACTCTGTTTTCTTTTCTTCATGCTTTACTCTTCACCATTGAGTGTTAATGATACTTTGGGTAGTTGGAGTTTAATCTAATCCAGTGACATAATATAATAGAAATTCCTGGGACTTCCGTGGTGGTGCAGTGGTTAAGAATCCTCCTGCCAATGCAGGGGACACGGGTTCAAGCCCTGGTCCGGGAAGATCCCACATGCCGCGGAGCAACTAGGCCCATGCGCCACAACTATTGATCCCGCACTCTAGAGCCTGCGAGCCACAACTACTGAGCCTGCACACCACAACTACTGAAGCCCGCGCACCTAGAGCCATGCTCCGCAACAAGAGAAGCCACCGCAATTAGAAGCCCAGGCACCACAATGAAGAGCAGCCCCCGCTCTCCGCAACTAGAGGAAACCCGCATGCAGCCAAAAATAAATAAATAAATAAATTTAAAAGATAAATCCACCAAAAAAAAAAAAAATTTAATAGAAATTCCTACTTCAGAATTTGGCCAGAAATTTGGAGGATGACTTGTTAGTCTCAGAATTATAATTAAACTTCAGGTGATTGAAGTGCATATCTTTGTATGCTTCATATGGGCCGAACCAATGGTTTTCAAACTTCATCTGGAACACTAGTTTAAAATTCGGAATCCCAGACTGCATCTTTAGTGATCTGAGTGAGTAGATCTGTTGTAGGAACCTGAAAGTCTACATTTTTAATAACAACTCAAGTGATCCTTAATGTAAATGGTCCACATAAACACTGAAAAGCACTTTACTGGGGTGTCACGTCCACCTTAAGGAACTTAACACTCTACTCAGACTATAGACAGAAATACCCCTGTTTTCCAGAGGCTAAACTTCTTGCTCCCTTGGACATCTGAATAATAGATACTAAGCAGAAATTTTTTTCCTAACCCTTTAACTTTAGTCTATAGGAGAAGTGAAAGCGAATTGGTGAAAAGGAAGTCACCACCAACAACAGAGGAAAGAAAGCAGGTTTGTCTAATGCCAAAGCCCATGATTTATACCACTCAGCTGTACTGAATCTACAGTAGTAATGTTCACAAGTTAATGTTTGCATTAACTTTTAATCATCAAAAGGTTAGAAAATACCAAGGAGAGTGAGCCGTCGTTTTAGAAAGAGTTAAATGAGGAAAGTTAAAACATTACAGTTGTGAAAGAGGTAACCTGTATATAGAACACTTCAGTCCTTAATAAGTGAAATATTAATCCATGTCTTTGCTTATACTGTGAAGGTATACGTTTTTGTCTAGACAGCCTTAGGGAAATTGTGCCCTGTTTTACCTGGTAGAATGACATACAGTAAAGTTTCATTATATTTTCAGGTTTCTGCTTTTAATGCCAGTTACTCAGATTCTGGACTCTTTGGGATTTACACTATCTCGCAGGCTGCAGCTGCTGGAGATGTAAGTTGCAAACTCATCAATTCTCACAAGATTTTTTTCCCCCATTAACATATTTTTAGTAGGAACATGGAATGTTTGAATGCCATGATTTATCAGAGTTCTGTATAGTGTAATATCATTAAAGTGTTATCTGCTGTGGAGGAAAGTTAAAAATGAAAAACGCATATACTGATGCTTCCAGAAAAGAGGGAGGAAATGTTTCCTTGGTATTTTCGTTTTGTGTGGACATGTGGCATTGAGTTGTCTCTGGGATATCTAAATGAAGAACTCAGTTGAGGTCAAGGCCAAGATGTATACTGGGAGTCCTCATTATAAAGGGTGTGATGAAGTCAGGGTTACATGTGAAAGGTTGGAGAAGGAAACTGAAGGTCGAGCTAAGGAAAATGGCCAAAAAAAACAAAGAAAAAGAAGAGAAACTGGCACGTTTGGAGGCCAGGAAAGAGAATGGTTAACACTGTTTCGATCTACTCTGGATTAACATCCCTTTAGTTACCACAGAGAGGTCTGGTAGTTTTAGAAAACTAGGATAATATTGGTGATACTATCAGTTTTTATCAGAGTATTGGAAGTGAACTAAAGTTTATAATATTAAGGAATGAATGGGAAGAAAGAAATACAAAGTTGGTGCAGGCAGGTGGAGCTTAGACTTGTAAGGAGGTGGGTGGTAGTTTTAGGAGAGTTTCCACTGAGAGATTAAGTAGGAAGAGACATTCACACTGAAAGGAAAGAAAATTAGAGCAAATATAGGAGATAAATTATAGATGGATCAAGTCTGAAGAAGCAAGAGCAAGCAGGATCCAAAGTACAATCGGACATTTTAGCCTTGGACACAAAGGCTGATGGGAGACGAGGATGTCGGGAAGATGAGGAAGTACATCCCTGGTGAGGTAGGAGGCTAAGTCATGTTTTGAGAATAAGAGGGGAGGAGAGTTTAAAGAAAGTAATGAGGTTTGGGACAGATGGGTGGCTAGATGCACACAGAATGAGCATAACAGCAGTACAGATGTCTCCTTGAGATAAGTGACCACAAATTCATAGTACAGTCAAGACGTCTAGCCTAATGCAGAAATGGAGGAGGCAGGCAGTAGGGTTGATCCCAGGCTGGAATCCTGCAAAGTAGGCAGGTCAGAAGTATGAAAAGATGGCAGGAAGTTGGAAACACTGGCAAGAGTGATTGAAGAGATGATTCATGGATTTAGGCTAAAGAAGTGAAGCCAGGGGGACCTGATCGATTGAAAGTGGACAAATCAAGGAACTAGAGATGTTGATAAAATGGAAGATAAGGATACCATGATTAAAGACTTAGGCCAGAGGTCTTGGAATTGAGGATTTCAGAGGTAGGTCAGATCTAGGTTATGTGCAGGTCTGGGATATGGCTATGGAAATGGGTAGCTCACCTGGAAGGGAAATGAAGGTCCTAGAGTTTAGGTGATTAGGAAGAACAGTAAGTAGCAGACCCAGAATGGTGCCAGGGTTGGGATGGAGAAAATTATGGGCCAGGTTTATTATTAATTTATTTATTCAACATATATTTACCAAGTACCCACCCACATCACTAGAACTTGATTCCTTCATGACTCTAGCACTCCAGGTATGGACAGGCTTTACCAATTGGCTGTGTATGGATTACTACTTTTTTCTTAGTGAATAGTAAGAGATAGCAGTATTAATTACATGATACTTTGAGAGTTTTGGGAAAATTTTGAGGTGCTTATTCTTTGTAGGCAATTATAAATCCCTGAGTTTTCTTTTCCTAAACCCTACTGCCATCCTCTGCCCTCTGCCACTTAATGTTTGTTAAGAAACTTGGCCACTTGGATATTGTACAAACAGCTGCTTTATGGAACATTGGAAGAGTAAGCAGCACGTAGTGACTTAAGAATTCCAAACGGACACTATACTGTTTCTCTGGAACTAACCTTCCATCTTTTGTTTTTGCCTCAGTAGAGGAGCATTTGAATGCTGCAGCAGACTTTGGCACTGATCAAAGATGACCAGCTTTTACTTGTTTATCCTAGGTTATCAAGGCTGCCTATAACCAAGTAAAAACAGTTGCTCAAGGAAACCTTTCTAATACAGATGTCCAAGTTGCCAAGTAAGTTTTAATATTAATGTTTCATGTTTCAATTATTTGAAAGTTGTATTTTTTCTAGTTACAACACTACTGTAATAAATACACAAAAGGATTGAAAGGTACAGAAAAGTATTTAAAAGGAAAGGGAAATATACTCCTACCCCCTAGAGATATAATTGTTAACATTTTGATTATTTTCTTGACCATTTTTAAACATAATTGTTAATATTGTATATATACTTGTTAATAAATAATACTTATTAGTGTTTATTGTAGAAATTGAAAATTACAAACACAAAGAAAGACAAAAATTATTTTTCATTCCCTACCAATGATTCTTCTCTTTTTTTAACATTATAATGCTGTTTGCATTTATTCCATTTATTTTTATTACTAAAAATTTGTCATAAACAATTTTAATTGGTGTGTCAAAATATACTTGTTGGACATTTTCAACAAGTTGGCAGTTGGAAATTATAAACTATAAAGGATATCTTTGGGTTTTAAAACATTTTTGTATTTCATATTACTTTCTTGGTATAGATTCGCAACTGGGGCAAGAGTTATAAACATAATGAAAGGCTGTGCATTAAAATATATGTTTCTGTTTATGTAGTATTTTTATTTTTATATTTTGGAGTCACAATGTTGAAAGGTTTTACCAGTTGATAAGCACATCGTCAGTATATATGAGAGTGCCTGTTCTACCATAACCATTGGCAACTTTTTCCTCTTTACTGATTTGATAGACCAAAAAATATATCTGATTAAAAGATTGCAATATCTGTCTCCTATTTGGTGATTTTTAAATTCCCACTGTCCTCATTGAAAGTGCTAACAACACCTCTTAACTCACTAGCTCTGGGAGTTTCTCTAAAAGAGACAGACTTTGGACAGAGTTGGAAATCAGCTTGCATTTTCATACAGGAGTTTAAAACATTTAAATTTGACTCCATCCATTTAGGACAATTCAGAATGTGAATCCTAAAACTCTGGAGGTCTTCATGATCATTTAGTATTGCCCACAAAGGAAATATGACAGGGTGAATTACAACCCAGGAGGGAACAGTCTTTTACCATTTCTGTTCTCATTAGTATTGTTACTTTTGTTATACTGAACACACTAAGAAGTGCATCTCTCAAATAAGTACAACACAATTTATTAAATATTGTATACATGGAACCAAGGATCGATAGGATGCAGCTCTGCATGATTGCATCAGAAACAAACCTTATAATAGAAACAATGGATAAGCTTAGGAGAAATCTGTTTCAAATCTAATTTATTTAAGAAAATGTATTTTCTTAATAAGTGTAGCACAGTTCTTACCAGGTACAGCAACATTTAGAAAATGGAATTTTGGTTATTAATGTCAAGATATATTTATTTTCTGCCATTTTGATGGAGTTTATACTTTTTTTGTAAGGTTCTTAGTCTTCCTATAGTGAAAGAGAGGAAGTGAGGTGTCATTGCTGAAGGGACAAACTAATAATCACTTGGTAAAGTTTATTGCAGGTAAAATCTTTTTTCAGTTATGCGGACAGTATGGTAAAATTGTTACATTAAATTGTAATTCTGTTTAAACGGAAGTCTTGCTACAGAGTGCCAAGGAGATTAGTTTGAGTTAAATAACTCAAGTGCCTTATTGAACATCAATTTCTTTCTGGGATAATTATGAATTGGATTTTGTTTTATTTCAAATTGATGTTTTTGTGCCCATATTTAAGCTACAGGGACTTATAGGACCTATACTGTCCTTCCCCACTTGCCCTACCCTCAGTGAGACAAATCCCAGCACACAAATGGGCTGGGGGTGGGGTTAAGGGAAGTTATATTATCAGCACACAGCATTCTGCTAAAGGGACAGTGAAAAGAGCCCACATAGGGATGTTCTTTTTTTTTTTGTGTGTGTGATCAGCACACAGCATTCTGCTAAAGGGACAGTGAAAAGAGCCCACATAGGGATGTTCTTTTTTTTTGTGTGTGTGTGTGTGTGTGGTATGTGGGCCTCCCTCTGCTGTGGCCTCTCCCGTTGCGGAGGACAGGCTCCGGACGCGCAGGCCCAGCGGCCACGGCTCACGGGCCCAGCCGCTCCGCGGCATGCGGGATCCTCCCAGACCGGGGCGCGAACCCGGCTGGGATGTTCTTTAATAGAGATGCCTAAAATCATCACCAAAAATGTATCTAAAATAGTTGGTGAGTTGAAGAAATAGAATGGAGACCTTTAGCACTGTAAGATTTCAAAGCTGTTAGTTTGCGTATTTACCCAAACATGTTTAAGGGTTTGGGAACATACTTTGCCTTGCTCTATAAAACTGGCGTCTGCCTTAGTTACACACCTTTTATTGGACAGGAACAAGCTGAAAGCTGGGTACCTAATGTCAGTGGAGTCTTCTGAGGGTTTCCTGGATGAAGTTGGGTCCCAGGCTCTAGTTGCTGGTTCATATGTGCCGCCATCCACAGTCCTTCAGCAGATTGACTCGGTAGCTGACGCTGATGTCATAAATGTAAGCAAATGAAAATTTATTTAACATCAAATAACTTGTCCTTAATGATCCAGTTTCAGAAGGAGTGCGTAAGCTTCCTTGGGCTGTATATGCTGTTCTTGTGGTGTTTGGTGCCTATGTACCTGGTGTGGAGGCAGAAGGGCTCATCCCCATATCTGCAGATAGCTTCCTTGTCAACTCAGGGTGATGTATCTTCCTCATGCAACTAAATTACCATTAGGTTAAACCATTTTAAATTCTTAAAGGTCAAGAAGAGTCAAATATTGGCAGTTTCATACGATTTAACCTAATTGTCGAGTTTGGTATTTTCCTCCTCACTCCTAAGAAATAAACTCTCTATCCTGCCAATCTTTCACGACCTACCATCTCAAGATTTTCTTTAGTCTTCTCAACCTAAGACCTTCTCCTGCCCTTGCTCTATTTTTTTTTCACATATATTGTTTCCTATAAAATTGAGTTGTTTTGAGGGCAAGGACTATGTCTTATACCTCTGTATTCCCTGCTATGCCTAACAAGTACATGAACTACAGAATGAACCCCAAATCAGTCCTTTCTGTATTAAAAATGCCAACTCCCCTTCCATGGTCGAGGTCTTAACCATCTTCTCACCAAGGGGTCTCCCCTTGGGGATAGAAAAAAGAAGCAGGCTATTTTAAGATAGTAACCCTGACTTGATTTCACTTGGCCCATAAGTTCATCATTACATACTCTTCCAAATGGCAGTCCTCATCTTATATACCATACTATCATGTGAGTCCAACTCAGCTGCCTGCAACACTGTCTTTTTTTTTTTTTAATTAATTAATTTATTTATTTTTTGCAGTACGCGGGCCTCTCACTGTTGTGGCCTCTCCCGTTGCGGAGCACAGGCTCCGGACGCGCAGGCTCAGCGGCCATGGCTCACGGGCCTAGCCGCTCTGCGGCATGTGGGATCTTCCCAGACCGGGGCACGAACCCGTGTCCCCTGCATCGGCAGGCGGACTCTCAACCACTGCGCCACCAGGGAAGCCCAACACTGTCTCTTTATTAAAAAAAAAAGCTGACCTCAGATAATGTGGGACTGCTCCTCATGGTATTGCACTTAACCTAAACAACCAGCCTTTGGACTCAAAGTAGCGGCATAAAGAATACTAGGATAAAAAGTGTAACTTTTAAGTTAACAATCAGTTTATTTTTATTGACTTAGACTATTTGCCATTGCAATACCAAAGCAGGGAAGTACAGCTCTGCTCAAGGAGACTCTGCCCTATTTTGCAACGTCAGAAGGGTTTTCCTTTTCCCTCTTTAACAGCTACGCTCATATTTAGAGCACCACACTTGCTCAGTCACACATAGGATGAAATACTCAAAGGAACAGAAGTTTATCTACTTGGTTATTTCTATTAACTTTCTGTCTTATTTTGTTTGTTTACTTAAAGGCTGCAAAGAAGTTTGTTTCTGGCCGGAAGTCAATGGCAGCAAGTGGAAATTTGGGGCATACACCTTTCGTTGATGAGTTGTAGTACTGAAACACGTATTTCAGGAAAGAGCTGAACATTTTCTGAACCCAGAGCAGCAAGTATATGAAAGTGAAAAGTCTCTAATGTAACATTTATCTTTTTTTCCAATGAATTGAAATATCATAAAGCATAAATGCAGGTAATTGTTCCCAGCTGACCTAAAGTCAATAAAACAGTCTGTTTAAATGTTTTTCTTGGCGTTTTTCCTAATCAGTTAATCAACAAGTATTTGTTATATGCTGAGTTTTTGTTTTAGATGCTTTAAAGGAGAACAGGAATATAATAATAAAGTACAGAAGCATGAGAAACTGTTAAAAATTAAGGCTAAGTGGCTAGCAGAGTAACTATTTCCAGATTGTTTTTGGTGGCTTTTTAAGATAAATGCAGTTAAAAGTCTGTCTTCTTGGGTAAGAATAATTAGATGGTCTGGGTTTTACCCCCTTTTTTGCCTTTTTTTGCGAAAGAGTTATTTGTGAAAAGTATAAATTCCCTACCAGTCATATCCTGTATTCGCACTGCTTCATTTTATGTTTATCTTCACTGTGGCAGAATTTTGTGGGTTTTTTTCCTTGTCTTCTCCCTCATCTGTTTCTGTCCTATCTCTTTCAAGTAATTAACTATCAACCCAACATTCAAAGTAGCAGTAGGGGGACTTCCCTGGTGGTCCAGTGGTTTAGAATCCACCTTCCAATGCAGGGGACACGGGTTCGATCCCTGGTCGGGGAGCTAAGATCCCACATGCTGTGGGGCAACTAAGCCTGAGTGCTCTAGGGCCCATGCACCACAACTAGAGAGCCCTTGTGCTGCAACTACTGAGCCTGCACACCACAATGAAAGATCCGACATGCCGCAACTAAGATCCCACATGCCAGAACTAAGACCCAGTGCAGCCAAATAAATAAATAAACATTTTTTTAAAAAAAGTAAAAGTGGGGCTGAAAAGGGGGAAAAAAACTAATGTGAACAACTAGGCAAAAATCTCTCATTTCTTTTAGGTAGGGCACTTGAAGTTTACAAACCAGAAACTAAAAGTAAAATGTGATACCTTAAAGAGTAAAATTCTCTACTGTGTTTACACATTCTGATACTGGGTTCCTCTGCTGCATTTTCTAAAAGATGAGACATTCTTCTCAGAAAGGAGGGTCTTAAGGATCTGAATAATTGTGAGGCCTGTGAAACCTCAAGGAAGTCTTTGGATATCACATTGAAGAAGGTCTCTAAAGGCTTTACAACACACTCGTGAAAGAGAAATGTTAAGTCTGCACATATTCCTGTAAGTATAGCAAACGTATACATGGCAATGCACAAAAAATGGGTGTTTTCAAGACAAATGCTCCTGTGGTCACAGATTTGCAAACTGCTGCCTAACCAACTTTTGATACAGGTTCACTCTTGCCCTTTTCAACATGGGCATAGTCTTCGAGCCAAAATGCATCTGAGGTAGAGGAGGCCGAGGAGGAGGAGGAGCTTTCATTGCCTTGCTTCACCATTGTCCAGTATGGAGAAGGGTCTCTCACTTCTTTCTTGTGGTCTCTGTGAATCATCACATCACAGTTAATGTCTTTTCCTACACTAATAGTACAGTTCTTCTTTTTATATCCATGCCATTCTCTGGAGATAGACATTGGTCTCCTTGCAGGGTAATGCCCAGTGGACCGTGGATATTTATAGTACTTAAGTCTTTGATCTAAAACTGCATCTTCATCGTCATCACTGCTTGTGAAAGAGTCATCTTTTGCCTCCTCAGTTTTCTTTGTTGTGCTGAAATGAAAAGAATAGTGAATGAAATGGATTCTTAATGTCTGAACATTCATTATCATCTAAGAGATGTCTTACAGCCTGCTTTGGTTCGTAAAAGAAAGAATACAATTTAGCTTTAACACTACCTTTCTGTGTTATTGAAAATTTTCTCTTTTTAAAATTACCTTTAGGGAATTCCCTGGCAGTCCAGTGGTTAGGGCTCGAACTTTCACTGCCGAGGGCACAGGTTCAATCCCTGGTAGGGGAACTGAGATCCCACAAGCCGTGAGATGTGGCCAAAAAAAAAATTACCTTTAAATTTGTTTCCATTCCTAAATGGAAATCAAATTCTGCCCTAAATTATTTCACATTACTTTAAAAAGCTTTGCACAGATTTAAGCCAGACTATTGACCAGAATATTAGCAGGCCTTAATGGTGGGTTAATTTCACTTCACACAGAATGACAGGTCAATGTGGCCATCTCCTCCACAGAACTCAGTTTTCATGGGTCACATGGGGTCAGCAATAACAGAATATTACTGATTTCCAAGGGGACGTCCAGAAATAATGGCCCTCAAAGGTCTTCAATATGCTAATCTGAGTCTGTTTTTTTTCCTCCCCTGAGCATCATTCTTTGCTTCTCATTTGGGTTTACATATGTGGATCTGTAGAGCACCCTTCTATCCAGATGTCTCATCATTCACTATTCCACCTTGCTGTTGCCATCCAAAAACTTGTAAAGACTTTTTTTTTTTGTAATTTGTCAACAACAGGTTTCTTGAACTATTCTAATGGCAGCACGTGCACCTGCTATTATTTTCCTGAACAAATGCTGTCTGTTACCTGCTACCCCTCATTCTGGTGCTGGATTTGCCCGCAGATCCAAAACCAGACCTTTGTAATTATGAACCTCGGTTACTTTCTGTCCTGCTAATAGGAAATAGTTTTCTTCCCTACCCCAGTCCCTCCAAGCTATCAGACTTACTGGTGTTTTCACTAACATCCTTGGAGGCCTGCCTGTTTTATTTGCTCCTAAGCTTTTGAAGTGTTTCCTAAAGTTTATCTCTTCTGGAAATGACATTTGGTATGGAGTCAATTTTACTAAGGGCTGCTAGTCTTAATTGTACTATTTTCTTTTGATCCTTGATTTAGTGTGTGCAAGGAGATTCAGATCTCAGGATTAGAACAGTTTGCCTTCAGAGTGCAAAGGACATCCTTTGTAACTGTATTAGATAACCATCAAGGACAGGTGGCAGAGCCAGGTTCTTATTGAGCTGCATTAGATAGTAACGCCACAAGCCAGCAGAGGTCAGGGTTAGCTGGAAACAGTTTTTATACGACTAGGCCTGCCCAGAGCATCATATGGAGTATTCTCTCCGTTGTGCACACAGTGCTATTTGCTCCTGAAGGAAGTCATACCAAATAAGCCTTTTCCTTCCACTTCTGCCCCTTCCCCGCCCCCTTCCACATAAGATGCTAAAATGCCTTAGCTATAAGCACTTTGCTTAATTAAGAAAGGGATTAGAACATGATTGACATTGTCCCTAAGTTTGTGGATTTTAGCATCATACTTAAGTTGTGCTGTTCTCTGTTTGCTTTTGAACGGTCAGTCTGCCATCCTTAGATTTTTAATATTCTGAATCCCAAACTCTGTGCTTAGAACGTAGTTGTTCTATAAGCGAATGGTTAAGAGTTCAGGTTCGGGAGCTGAACTCCCCAGTACAAGGTCCACCAGCTACGTGTGGCTGCTAAATTTAAACTGGTTAAACTTGAATAAAATTTAAAATTCCTCAGTTACAAGTCTTCACATTTCAGGAGTTAGTAGCCACCTATGGCTAGTGGCTACCACATGGGATAACGCAGATACAGAACATTTCCACTATCACAAAAAGTTCTTATTGGACATTGCTGCTCTGGAAACAGACATATACCACTTAGCCCTGTGGCCTCTGGCAAGTTTATACACTCTATTGGCTTCAGTTTTCTTATCTGTAAAATGAGGATAAATAAAAAGAATTGGCATGAGGATTAAATGGTATAATGCTTGTAAAGCAGTGCCCACCACATAGTAAGCAGTTATCACTATTATCATTAATGATTTTTAATCAAATCAGGACTGGTTTAGTTATTGGGAATTTTTTCCCCAATCTGTACCTCATCTGAAGGGGACAACTGCCCAGCTCTAGTCCACTGTCACCATGTGGGAATGCAAGCCCATCTTTTAGTTTTTTCAGGAGAAACCAGAGAGAAAGACTCTTTGCGTGAAATCTTAGATTCGTAAATTTAGCGATTCAAATATTTTTTCATTAAAAATTTTTTTGAAACACAGAAAAATGCAAAAAAGTTGAATGAAAAAACTTATTTACCTTGGTAGCTACTGCCCAGGTCAAGAAATAGCGTATTACTGCCCCCTGGAAAAGCCCCCCCTACCTATCCTTTCTCTCTACAGTGTTTAAAACACTGAAGGAGACAAGCAAAGCACATCTGCTGGCCATATCAGTTCCTAGGGTCACAAGTTGGACTCTAATATTAGTCTATGGAATATGGGCCATTTTTTAGTCTTAGTAAAGTCCCTAGCCATATTTCTTTGAGCCCATCCCAGTAAGCAAAGGTGCACAGCTGAAGCAACTAGTGGTCAGGAATCTGGTCAGAATTAATAAGGACCACTCTTGCATCAGAGCACTGAATTTGTCACTTAAAGAAAAGGGAGGGCTTCCCTGGTGGCGCAGTGGTTGAGAGTCCGCCTGCCGATGCAGGGGACATGGGTTTGTGCCCTGGTCTGGGAAGATCCCACATGCCGCGGAGCGGCTAGGCCGGTGAGCCATGGCCGCTGAGCCTGCGTGTCCGGAGCCTGTGCTCCGCAACGGGAGAGGCCACGACAGTGAGAGCCCCGTGTACCGCACAAAAAAAAAAAAAAAAGAAAAGAAAAGAAAAGGGAGATGGAGAAATCAAGCACAACCTGTAAATTTCTGACTTGTTTGACTATGTGAGTGTTCTTCCACTAGGACAGTGGCAAGCTGGCTTTTGATTTTAGGCATAATGAGTTTGAGGGGTTTATGATACATACAAATGCAGATATCAAGTGGGTGTTTATACAAGTTTGGAGATAATACAATTTGAAAATTATTAATTTATGGATACTAATAGAAACCACAGAAATCAAGGAGGTTTTTTTTTAACATCTTTATTGGAGTATAATTGCTTTACAATGTTGTGTTAGATTCTGCTTTATAACAAAGTGAATCAGCTATACATATACATATATCCCCATATCTCCTCCCTCTTGCATCTCCCTCCCACCCTCCCTATCCCACCCCTCTAGGTGGTCACAAAGCACCGAGCTGATCTCCCTGTGCTATGCAGCTGCTTCCCACTAGCTATCTATTTTACATTTGGTAGTGTATATATGTCCATGCCACTCTCTCACTTCATCCCAGCTTACCCTTCCCCCTCCCCGTGTCCTCAAGTCCATTCTCTATGTCTG
>NC_041227.1:62415170-62420982 GCF_002837175.3 Physeter macrocephalus
TACTTCACTCTGTATGACAGACTCTAGGTCCATCCACCTCACTACAAATAACTCAATTTCGTTTCTTTTTATGGCTGAGTAATATTCCATTGTATACATGTGCCACATTTTCTCTATCCATTCATCTGTCAATGGACACTTAGGTTGCTTCCATGTCCTGGCTATTGTAAATAGAGCTGCAGTGAACATTGTGGTACATGTCTCTTTTTGAATTATGATTTTCTCAGGGTATATGCCCAGTAGTGGGATTCCTGGGTCATATGGTAGTTCTATTTTTAGAGAAATCAAGGAGTTTGCTTAGGAGGTTGAGAGAAGAAAGCCAAAGATTAAACCTTGAGGAACTCCAAGGTTGGGTAAAAGGAGATCAAGAGGAAGTGACTAGAGGAAATAGGAAAATCATGGGAGTATGGTATCCCAGAAGTCTGGGGAAAATGATGTTTTAACCAGACTTGAGTGTACAGTGTCTAATGCTGCTCAGAAGCCAAGCAAAATAAAGACTGAGAAGAGTCCTCTGAAATCAGCAGTATGAAGGTTGTAGGTGACCCTGGGAAAAAGGACTCTCAGCCAAGGCCTGCACTGATGGGGGGAAATGGTGTCTCCTGAGGAAATGGCAAAGTCTAATACAGCTCTTTCAATGGGTGTGGAGTCAAGGGACAGGGCAGTGGCTGGAAGGGAAAGGAGAGGAGAGTGGAATTAGGTGGGGTTTGCTAAGATGGTAGAGGTTTTAAAAGGGCTTAAATGTTATTGGGAAGGATCCAGAGAGAGAAGTTGAATATGCCGGAGACAAATGAGGAAATGGGATTCACAGCACATGTTTAAGGGCTAACTTTGGAAAAGGCGGAGTCACGCATGTAGGTTTGGAGGTGGAGTTGCCATTGGATAGTTTGGTCTTTTTTTAAACTCCATGTCCAAGGCTCTTGCCTTTATCATTCTGCCTCATAATAGGTCCTACAGATTGTACTTTCCAAAAGGACTTAGAAACCCACTAAATTGTGGCAGTGTCATCAATCCCTCCTACATGGTCCAACTGATAGTTCTCACATTAAACTAAGACTCTTACTTCATAGACCCTGGGGAATTCTGTAGTATAACTAAGATTTCCTAAGCTTAACTACTTACCGTGTAATTGGGAATTTGGTCTCAGGGATTAAGTCATATATTTCTTGCCACTCTTGGGGTATGTCAATAAAATCTCGGTAAACCTTGATTTGTAGCACTGTTCCTATGGTGATATGTTGCAAAAGCTTTAAAAATTCTCGAAGAGTATATCCTAACACATTGGCATAGCCAACGCTAATCAAAACATCACCTGAAAAAGGAAAAAAAAATCAGTAAAATTAAGATAATGGTTTAAAAGGGTCATACCGTTTCTGGCTTTGTTGTGCAATGTTTTTCTTTCTTTTTTTTGCAGGGGGGGTGAGGTATTTCATTTTATGGGTTCATATTGTTGGTTCATTTTGAACCAAAGCCAGGCTTCAGCCTTTATTTAATAAAAATGACCCTCTCAGTGACATAAGTATCCTTTGAATAATGAAGAATACATGCAAGATGTTTCTTAATAGTGTGGTGGTAGATATTGTAGCACGTTTTTACAACATTTCTAAAGTCCTTGGTGTGACAGAGGCTAAAAACCATTTATAATCTGAATCATCCTTTAGGATTCTAAAAATGTGTTTGTTTCAAGTAAAATAAATGGCTATTACTATTAAAGAAAAAACCACTTACACTAGGTGAATAAATGACCTACTTTCTATTATACCTGCCTGGCCATTTCCAATGCCCTCCACAGTAAGCAGACCATATTAAACATCAAGCCTTTCAGTTTAATGTTTGCCCTTACATAGTATTTGTTGAGCAAGTAATTCTACATGAAACACTGGACAGTTAGCATGCTTCAATTAAGTTTAAGCTATGTATACAGAGAGTATGTCAGCTCAAAGGGATTTGACACCTAGGTCCCCTACCATAGCACAGTGCTGAACAGGCAGGGGAGGGTGATGGCCAACCATGGAGCTCCTGAGCCCCCAGCAGATAGGAAGAGAACCACATCTTGACAGCAAGCCCCTGGACCTCCAAACTGGTTGTTAAAAAGACCAATTATTCACTTGTACTCAGCAGCTAGGGCATGAACATGTAAACTAGGTCTAGTTATTTGTCAGTCTCCCTGGGTCACTGAACCTGGAGCAGGAGATGCAGAGAGGTGACAGGAGCACCCAGTTTCCATGGCCCTTTGTTCTCTCACCATGTTCCAAACCTGGTTCTCCAGGCTTTCTGGCAATTCTGTCAGACTCAGTGTTCTAAATCCGATGCCTTAACAGAACTTTTCTATTGCTTGCATTGAAGACCTCTGACTACTACAAGGGCATTCAGCAAGAGAGGAAGGAATACAGGGAAATTGCTTTTTAAGGACAGACAGACTCGCATTGGGTAAAATCTTAGTCATCAGCTCTTACTAGTACTAACATCCTGCCAAATGGTCATGGATACTTTATAGCTAACATCGGATAAAGTGACCCCAATGAGTCCCAAAGGGTATGTTCACCTCTCTGTGCATGGGAAGCTAGAGACCCCTCAATCAACCTCAAAGACAGCTGAAGCCTAACCTCAGAGGAGAAAAGAGTCAAGATGAAGTACATTCGCTGATACTACTCCCCACTGTGCTATAATTGGGAATTATGCTGATCCCAAAGGAAGCCTCCAAGGAATGCCAAGGACAAATTTCCATACTGCTGGATCCTATCAGAAACAAAAGTTCACAGTATTAAAGAAAATGAATACTTAGAAGGGTGAAGAAAACCTTCTACTTTCGTCTTTAAAAATAGCTGGGGCTAACTTCAGAATGAAACAGGGCTTCTCCCGGCGACCTGCAGATTGTGCGATCTAAAACTGTTCACCCTATGGAGGTTAATTAAAATGGTGGGGGAAGGAAGAAAACCTCACTGGATGAGCTTACTTGCCTAATCTGAAAAGGAGTGTTTATGGCTTGTCATTCTGCTTAATTATGTTGTTAAAGGGTGACTTTTATCAAGAGGGCAGAAAATAAACAGCTTATTTCCCTGACCGGCCTGGCTGTAAACCAGACATGTCATTGTGTGAATGTGAGTACTCTGGCAATAGATATTAACGTTGCCTTTCATAAAGAAACACCAGTTTGGTATTTATGAATATCAACATTACACGTTTTCTTTCTGTTTTAATGGGCTATAGGAACCACATTATATAAACTGTCTCGATTACCTATATTTAATCAACTTTGCAGCAGCCAAGCCACTACCATCTCTACAAACTAGGCTGTAAATTCCATAAGCTCTGTGTGGTTAGAGACCATGTATGTCTGGCTCATCATTATACCACAGTGCCTAGCAGGATGCCTACACAGAGCAGGCATTCAGGAAATGCTTATTGAATGAATGTGGCCTAGTAAGGGTGGTGACCAGTATATGACTTGTATTTACCTTCAGAGCTATATTAATTTCTCCGAGAAAAGGGAAAAACCAGTATATTAATTTCTTAAGACTCTGGATATCAGAGTTTGCTAAAGCTATACTGGCCAAAAGGGTTTTAAAGTTTAGCCAGAATAAACTAATTAGGAAATCAAGATGAAGCCCTATTATTAAACACCAAAAAGAGAGAAATTCGAAGCACATGAATGGGAAATAATGGGGCTGGGAGGTAATGGGGTAAAAAAAACATCAGGTTTCTAAGACCATCACCTCTCAAAATCTCATAATCATTGTCAAAAGGACTGAGTTACAGAGTCTTTGAAACCTAGACCTTGAAGAGAAGTGGCTGACTTGTCATGAAGAGATTTGGGGCCCTGGACTTACTTTCTATTGAAATCTCTTTTCTAGTCAAAGGTATGGGCTTTCTAAGCAGATACGGTTTCAAGTCTCAGCTCTGACCACCCACTTAGCTCTGTATTGAACTAATTACTTCATCTCTCTAAGGCTCTATGTTTTGTTATCTACCTTCCAGGAGTGTTGCAAAGATTAAATGAGATAATAGATGTGGAAACACCTTGCAAAATGCCTAGGACAAATACTCACTTGCTATTCATTTATCAAGCACAGACATAATAAATGTGCCAGTGCTGTAGGTAAGTCGTGGATTTAAAAGGTGAATTCAGGACTGCCTCTGACCTCCAGGAGCCCACTAACTGTAGCCCCACCAGGAGATTCTGTTTCATGTGCATGAAAGCATACTCCTGTCCCACTCTAGTGAGTGTGCACTCTGGTTATCAACCAGCATCTGTCCCCTGACCCCAGAGAAGCTAAGCAGAACAAGCAGAAAAGGCCCATGGGACCTGGCCTAGAGTTCTTTTGGTCTGGAAAGTCCAGAACTCTCTGTCAGTTTGTTCCCCAGCACCATTTTCTATGTGGAGAAAATGCTTTGGATTTTAAGGTGAGGTAAACTTTTGTAATAGCATCATTGATCTACTTAGTTCTTTAATCCACTGCTTCTAACCCTAGGTGCAATTAGAATCACCTGAGGAGCTTTTAAACCATGAACTGCCCTATCCCCAAAGCCAAACCAATTGAATCAGAACCTCTGGGGACATGGGGCCAAGGCATTTTTGTTTTAAAAGGTCTCCAGGTGATTCTAATAGGTAACCAGAGTTGCAAACCAGTGGTTTAATCCACTGGGGGCTCCTGTACCACAATCATTTTTGGTTAACAACAACAACAACAAAGATACCAGTCTAAAGAATCTCTAAGTAAGAACACCCTAAGAGAAATGACTGCCAGTATTTCCATAGCACTGTAGTTCTCAAAGCATTTTCATAAAGATTATCTCATCAAATCCTAGCAACTTCTGACAAAGGTGGTATTATCCCAATTTAGAGATGAGGTGACTAAGGCCAGGAAAGTTAAGGGACTTTGTCCAAGGTCAGAGAACTAGAAAGTGGCAGAGCCTAGGCCTGAATTCAGGCCAGCTCCCACTGAATGGTCTTTCCTTCCCACCACCTTACCATCCCATTGTGCGTCCCTGACTCCTGAGCACAGCACCAGGCCCAGAGTAGGTGCTGGGAAAACGTCTTGAATTGGATGGAAAATTCATTCACCCAAAGCCAAGAGAAGCAGGGCAGTACTGACAAAGAGTGTAACAGAGAGGGTTCAAATCCCCACTCCTTGGTGTGACAAGGTACAAGTTACTAAATATCTGTTTCCTTCTCTGTAAGGTGGTTTAATGTAGAATCTAATCAAGGAATTTGGTAAGGTTGCAGGATACAAAATTAATGCACAGAAATCTCTGGCATTCCTATACACCAACAACGAAAAATCAGAAAGAGAAATTAAGGAAACACTCCCATTTACCACTGCAACAAAAAGAATAAAATACCTAGGAATAAACCTACCTAAGGAGGCAAAAGACCTGTACTCAGAAAACTATAAGACAATCATGAAACAAATCAAAGATGACATAACCAGATGGAGAAATATACCATGTTCTTGGATTGGAAGAATCAATATTGTGAAAATGACTATACTACCCAAAGTAATCTACAGATTCAATGCAATCCCTATCAAACTACCAATGGCATTCTTCACATAATTAGAACAAAAAATTCATATGGAATTTTACAATTCGTATGGAAACACAAAAGACCCTGAAGAGCCAAAGCAATCTTGAGAAAGAAAAATAGAGTTGGAGGAATCAGGCTCCCCGACTTCAAACTATACCACAAAGCTACAGTAATCAAGACAGTATGGTACTGGCACAAAAACAGAAATCTAGATCAATGGTACAAGATAGAATGCCCAGAGATAAACCCATGCACATATGGGCACCTAATTTATGACAAAGGAGGCAA
>NC_041227.1:62421186-62448480 GCF_002837175.3 Physeter macrocephalus
AAATATTTGCAAAGGAATCAACAGACAAAGGATTAATCTCCAAAATATATAAACAGCTCGTGCAGCTCAATATTAAAAAAACAAATAACCCAATCCAAAAATGGGCAGAAGACATAAATAGACATTTCTCCAAAGAAGATATACAGATGGTGAAGCACATGAAAAGCTGCTAAATATCACTAATTATTAGAGAAATGCAAATCAAAACTACAATGAGGTATCTCCTCACACCAGTTAGAATGGGCATCATCAGAAAATCTGCAAGCAACAAATGCTGGAGAGGGCGTGGAGAAAATGGAACCATCTTGCACTGTTGGTGGGACTGTAAATTGATACAGCCACTATGGAGAACAGTATGGAGGTTCCTTAAAAACCTAAAAATAGAATTACCATGTGACCCAGCAATCCCACTACAGGGCATATACCCTGAGAAAACCATAATTCAAAAAGAGACAGGTACCACAATGTTCATTGCAGCACTATTTACAATAGCCAGGACATGGAACCAGCCTAAATGTCCATCAACAGATGAATGCATAAAGAAGATGTGGCACATATATGCGGTGGAGTATTACTCAGCCGTAAAAAGAAACAAAACTGAGTTATTTGCAGTGAGGTGGATGGACCTGGAGTCTGTCATACAGAGTGAAGTAAGTCAGAAAGAGAAAAACAAATACCATATGCTAATGCATATATATGGAATCTAAAAAAAAAAAAGGTACTGATGAACCTAGTTGCAGGGCAGGAATAAAGAGGAAGACATAGAAAATGGACTTGAGGACATGGGGTGGGAGGGCGAAGCTGAGGCGAAGTGAGAGTAGCATCGACATACATACACTACCGAATGTAAAATAGTTGGCTGGTGGGAAGCAGCAGCATAGCACAGGGAGACCGGCTCAGTGCTTTGCAATGATCTAGAGGGGTGGGAAGGGGAGGATGGGAGGGAGGCTCAAGAGGGAGTGGATATGGGGACATGTGTGTGCATATGGCTGATTCACTTTGCTGTGCAACAGAAACTAACACAGTATTGTGAAGCAATTATACTCTAATAAAGGTCTATTTAAAAATTTTTAAAAATATTTTTTAATGTAGAATCTACCTCAGGGATTGCCAGGAAGGTAAAATAAGATCATGCTTCTAAATGTTAATGATGATTAATACTGCCTACAAAAGAAGAAAACTTTATCCACAGCCAGCCATAAATGCTGGTGTGACGCTGTGCCTGTATATGAATCCCACCTGCTAGATGGGGGTGAACCTCGACAAGGAACTCAGTCTCACCTAGCCTCAGTTTCCTCACCTGTAAAAGGGGGATGATAATAGTTCCTACCTAGAGGGTTATTGTAAGAATTCAATGAATAAAAATGCCCAACAGCGAAGGTTATACAAGTAATACCAACTTGCCTGCCCATTGAAAGCTCTCAAACAATGTCATCATTATCATTGTTACAGTGAAACCTGAGTCTCCCTGAAGGCAGATGGGAGGGAGAAAGAGGTGGAGTGTTTGGGAGGCAAGGGGAAAGCACAGTCACCTGGCTGGAGTTTTCCATCCCTGGCTGCAGACCCCTTCTTAATGAGGTGGGTGATCTGAAGGTAGGGCCCATGCTGGATGATGATCAGGCCTAATCCCAGGCTTCCCACAGTGAGTTTGGTCTGCTGAGTTTTGCTCAAGTTGTGTACAGATGGTTTGACCTTGAGGCCGATTTGTCTTTCTAAAAAAGGAGAGATTTGTTTTAGTCCTTCACCTAGACATCAGCATGACAGTAGTAACTGGGGTTCTAAAGCCAGACCCTTGGGGCAGTTACTCAACCTCTCTCTTCCTTAGTTTCCTCATCAGTAAAGTGATGATAATAAAAATGCCCACTCAGAGGGTTGTTATGAAAATTAAAGGAGACAGTTAAAGAGCTTTTGCACAGTGCCTAGCACATTGTGAATATTTAATTGATGTTAGTTATTATTATCCATTCACTTAACAAATAGTTATTGATACGGGCAGTATGTTAGGAAACGTAAGTGTTTCTTGCCCTCATGGATCTTCCAGCCTAGTGGCTGAGACAGATATCAATGAATCATGTAAACATATTTTGAACAACAAACTGTGACACATGCTATGAAGGAAAGGTTCAGAGAGCTCTGAGGGTGACCAACAGGAGACTAATGTCTCCCGTGAGGAAGGTGGGTCAAGGCTTCACAGAGGAGGTAAAATCTGAATTGAGGTCGAAAAGACCAACAGGAAACCTTTAAGCAAAGTAGAATGGGAGAGAGCAAATTAGATCAAGATCCTGAGACAGGAAAGAACATAAAGGAGACCAGTAGGGGGCAGGCAGGAGGAGCAAAGGCAGAGCAGACAGGCTGCTTGGCAGGTTTACCTCATCGGAAAAGCTTAGAAGCAATTTCAGCAGGACAAGCTAAGGTCTGCCTTCAAAGAAACACACAAACAAAAACCTCTGACTGTTATACGGACTGTGGGGTCCAGAGTGGAAGTGAGAAATGAAAGGGTTACTGCGTTCACCCAGAGCATGTCACCCAAGCAATGTCAGTGGAAATGGACAGTATAAAAAAGCAATGGGGAGGAAAATCCAGGAAAAATGGGTAGGGAGGCGTTGAAGTATGTTTTCTACAAAACTAAATCTCACAAGAAAAGTTTCGAAGATGGAGGAGACATTTAAAACAACAAGTTATTTTCCCAACAGGAAGCTTCTGAGGAGACTCATTTTCAGTCTACAGGAAGCTTCTGGGGAAACTTGTTTTCAGCACACTCTTCCAGCATTTCACACACACAACACTTTTCCTTAAGGAGAGGTGACAAACTGCTACCTTGCCAAACCTTTGCCAAATCCATGTGACTGTGGTGTTTGGGGGGCCCAGGAGTCCTCCCCACTGCTGGGGGAGGGGCTTCCCATGCTCCCACATCTCCAGCTGCAGGGAGCTGGGTGGTTTCATGGCCCTTTCAACTCCAAGCAAGTGTCCTTGCCTATCTCCAACCTCACCCTCTCCCAAAGCACAGATGTTCTCTGTCTGGAAAATAAAGTAACCTAGTATAAAGAAGGTACCATCTTCAAGACTTTTCAGGATTACAGGTCATTCCCTCCTCGAGCCTCTGGCTCCTGAGCAGACAGAGAACTGGCATCATAGACAGGGTCTGAGTTCCAACCTCAGCTTGCAAATTAAAGTGCTCATGATATAATCTACTATGAAGCCCAGTCTCAAAAGACAGTGGTGTTAAGTGAAAGAAGCCAGATTCAGAAGACTCCATACCATATGATTCCGTTTTTGTGACATTCTCCATGGAGAAACTATAGAAACTATATAGAAACTATATAGAAACATTCTCCATGGAGAAACTATAGAAACTATAGGGCAAAACTATAGAAAACAGATCAGGAGTGTCAGCAGCTGGGGTGGCGAAAGGCGTTGGCAGCAAAGGGGCTTCATCACAAGGTAATTTTGGGGGTGGTGAGACCTCCACATCTTGATTGTGGTGGTGGTTAAATGTGGGTATATGATTATCAAAACTCACAAAGCTGTACACTAAAAAGGGGGGGCTCTTCCTGTATGTAAATTATAGTTTGGTAAACAAATGATGGTGAGAGGCCCAAGAGTGTGACTTTCCCATTTTACAGAGGAGGAAAAGTGAAGAAGTCTTGGTCCCCAGGACATCACCCAGTTACCTTTAACGCTTTTGTGGACGGCCTTCTTCATGGCCCTGGGACGGCAGGCCGATCAGGAGGGTCTCCCGGAACCGAGGCTGGAGTCAGTCCAACTCCCAACTGTTTCGAACCCTCCGGGAGCCGGAGCACTGCGGGCCGACCGCGGGCGGCGGGGAGATCTCGGGCTGGCCCCCAGGGGACGCTGCGACAACGCCGCCCAGACGTTGCGCTGCAGTGCGGTCACAAGGTCCCCAGTGGACCCTGGAAAATGCAGTATGTGAAAATTTTGGTGCAGAAAAACAAAACTTCTACGGACTAGCACAGCGCCTGGCTCACAGTGGGTTCCTCACCCATTCTTGGGAAACTGAAATGGAGACGGTGGAGGAAGCCCAGAGGAGGGTGTCTCAAAGATGTGAGTGGTCCACGGAGGAAGATTATAGCTAGTTCATACAAGAGCACAGATGCCCTGCTGCGCTCCCGATAATGGTGTTTTCAAATACTGTTATATCAACCGCGCCAACTGCTTTGGAACTGCACTTTTTTCACGGATGTTTTGAATAAGAAAAGGCCAAGGGTGGCCTGAAAAAAATGAGTCACGGGCTTCCCTGGTGGCGCAGTGGTTGGGAATCTGCCTGCCAATGCAGGGGACACGGGTTCGAGCCCTGGTCTGGGAAGATCCCACATGCCGCGGAGCAACTAAGCCCGTGAGCCACAACTACTGAGCCTGCGCGTCTGGAGCCTGTGCTCCGCAACAAGAGAGGCCACGATAGTGAGAGACCCGCGCACCCCCATGAAGAGTGGCCCCCGCTCTCCGCAACTGGAGAAAGCCCTCGCACAGCAACGAAGACCCAACACAGCCAAAAATAAATAAATTAATTTATTTAAAAAAAATAAGTCACGATTAGGAGAGGAATTAATTCTTCCTTCTTTTTTTTTTCCAAAATAATTCTTCCTCCCCCAGACACGTTTACTCATACAGCAAATATTTACTGGAAGCCCGCTCTGTGGTTTTTGCTGATGCTGGGGACACAACAGTAGACAAAACAAGCAAGGGCTCTATCCTCTTGGAACTTGGATTTAAAAAGCAGATGGAGTGGACAATTTTGGGAAAGTATAAAGTGTCAAAAATAAATTCTAGAAGAAATAGAAAACAATGTAATGTAGTAGGTCCTATTGTCATCCCCACTCTGATGAAACCGAAAGGCAAAGCCTCCTGTGTTCGTACCTTCAGCAAATAGTAATCAGGCACCTATTAGTGTGCAAAGATTTCCATGGTAAACTGGGAGGTCCCAGCTTATTCAGCTGTTTCTGTGGCTCTACCCAGACAATAAACCAGGGCAGGTTTCCGGTTGGATAAATCTTGTGTTGTAGTGGCTGAGACAGAGGAAATGCAAAGTGTCATCCCATTCACTGTAACTCTCAACATCAAGGCATCTCCTGCAGGTAGCGCCTTGTGATAGATCGCCTGTTTCCTCCTCCAGTCTGGCAAGGCTTCTGTCCAGACACCAAATTAATTCTATTATAAAATGCATCCTTTTCCTCCATTTTCGTATCGGTAGAGAATGGTGAGAGTTTGAAGGAATAAAGCACATCAGCATTTAAGGTCCTGTGAGGGGAGCATATCAATGCCTGGCGCACAGGGTCCATCTACCTTCCCTCCATCCCAGACTGAAAACTCTTTATTGTGAATGCCAAGATCACACTGATTGGTGGAGCTGAAGGATACAAACTGTTATGGATGCTGTGCTGCCCAGATTCCCCCTTCAGGACTGAAGGACCTACTCCTTTCCCTCCACCCCAACCCTGCCACTAGCTGAAGAGAGCCCCTTGCCCAAGATCACACCTACCCAGGGCAGCGAGCATCCAGTGACTGATCAATGCAGGTAAAAAACCTGGCTCCCTCAGCCCAACTTGAACAACTCTAGAGGGACATCCCAGCTTCAGAGCTCCCTAGGGGTCTGCTGAGGTCCCCCTGTGGCTGCACTGCAACCCAACTTCTCCCTCTGCCAGGTCCTGCTTCCTTCTCTCCCTCCACAGATGGGGGTCCCAAGAGCACTCCTCAATAGATGTCCTGCAACTCAAGAGTATTTCCTAGAGAACCCAACCTGCAACCGCTTGTGCCAGGGACAACAGGAAAGAGTAGATGCTAAGATGGGATTTTGGAGCTGGACCCGCTGCCCAGGTAATAATGAGGACCCCATCCCCAGTAGAGGAGAAGCATACGTAGCCTTCAGCACAGGGAAGCACTAAGATTGTTCAGTTTTTCACCAGTAGTAAAATGGAATGATGTGGCACCCACATGATCCACCTGGGTGTCTCTTAGTTCTCCTTTGGCCTATTTTACAGTAAATGGACAAAAACAGTAGCCACAGCCTGAGAAGTATATGGCAACCAGTGGCTCACCCCCCTCAGGGATGGAGGTCTGGGCCACCCCACCATAAGCCACCTAGAGGTGCTAGCAGAGGGTGAGAGGAATCTAGGATGGATAGGAGAGGAGGGAAATGATGAGTATGTCCGTTACACCTTAAGGTGAGCTACAATAGCAGCAGCAGCAAGAGCTATACTTTGTCGCACTAACTTTCCTCTTATAAGTTTCCCACAGGAAAAGACGTCCACCAGGGTCCTAAAGGTGCTGCTTTCAGAACTGAAAAAGAAGCAAGTGGATCTGTGCAGCACAATGGGTGCACTGTTGCAAATGCTGCACTGTCATGCCTAGTCCCCTTTCAGGACAGGAGAACCTAGGCCCCAGCTCTTGGGGAGGTTGTCGGTTGACTGCTGTCAGCTGGCAGCTCTCTCAAGGAATTGTCCTTGGCTGGAGAGCTGCCTTACCCAAGGTCATGCCCCATGACTAACATCCAATGACTGGTCCATGCAGAGATACAAAGGCTTGGTTGGCCCCTTTAGTCCAACTCCAAACAACTCAGAACAGCCATCCCAGCTTCAGAGCTCCCCCTGGGCTCTGCCAAAGCCTCCTGTGACTGCACCACAGTCAAACTGCTCCCTCTGTTCAATCCTGCTTCCTTCCCTTCCCCCACAGGAGTCGATCGTAAGAGCACACCCTAATAAACTTCCTGCACAGTAGACAATAATCTCTTGTCTCCAAGTCAGCGCCAACAGAACCCAATCCATGAGACTAAATGAGACCTGAGCTCAAGGCACAAACTATTAACCTCTGGATTTAGCTCTTTTGTTTTGTCTAGTCCCAGAAACCCCAGGTGATCACATGTGGTGCATCCACCACATTCTTGGCCTGGATGGTAAACGTAACCTCCAGGGAGGTAGTGTGTTCTCTATCCTGTCAGGTCAAAGATCCTCCTTAAAGAGAAGAGTGATTGCACACTCCCCTCCACAGCTTTCCCTGAGGTCCCATTTGGATTCAGCCTCTGCTGGGCTGAAGCCTACCATCCATCACGATAAAGCATGCTGTGTTCACGGCCCTTTAACAACCACAGAACGACTATTTATGACTTCAGGCTGCCAGCATAGCTCCCTCCTGGGGGCCTTCTATGTTCTTCCGGGTCCTCAAGGATTTTCTGCCTTAAGTAGCCTCATGGCTCATCCTCTCTCTGAATAGAAAAGCCCTAGCTGCTCCGCTTAGGGGTGAGAGGATGGGGAAGTTCTATCACTGAAGCAGAGTGCCTGACTCTGGGAGTCTGTTGGTCAGATAGGGGAAAGAGACCCAGAGAGGTAACATGACTTACCCAAGTTCAAGTCAGTAGCACAGGCGGGACTAAAATATGGTTCTGTCTTCTTTTGACTCCATCACGCCACCTGTCCCTAACTCCTAGGGTTTGCCTCTACTAAAATCTAGATTGAGATATAGAGGAGAACAGAATTGATCTGTCCTGTCCTGAGAGCCTTGAGACTTTGAAACACTAGGCACATTGGCAAGCAAGAATGAGACTTGGGGCTAAAAACAGCTCCAAATTAATGGGATTAATGGGAAATCTGTAAACAGAGTATTTGGTCCTGCCCATGCCACCCACCCCACATCCTGGCTGGTAAGGAATGGGATAGGTGACTATTGTCTGTAGTGATATGCAGCTATTAACCTGGTAAAAAAAAATGTTTAACTGTGTACTGGTTGTTTTTATGCTTTAATCTTAGATCCAGAACATTTCGTGGAGGGGCAAAGGCTGGAGGGACCAGGAAGGGATGCCTGGGTAGAAGGAGGGATTTATACTTGTATTGTTTAAACATAAGAATCAAGTCATCGTTCCACTTAGCTGGAGTTAGACTAGGCAAATGTTCCAACATTTCGCCCTAGGATTCTCATCAACTGCCCAGTAGTGAACATCAGTGGACATCATTTGAGAATTCAGAACTGTATAGTTGAAGTGTCTTCTATTACTTGGCAACAGAAACACCAGAAAGAAGCCAAGAATATGACTCCACCAAACTTCTCCAGTGTTTAAACAACAATAAACAGTGAAACTTCCTGCAGTAATGTGATACACATTATGTCTAAATCCCTGGAACATATAAATCAGCTTGTGTCAGTTTCTGTGGCAGAGGAAAAACGAATGGTTTAATAATAATAATAAAAAAACCTACCCCCCCCCAACAAGAGACCAATGTTTGGACAGGAAAGTCTGCAGGCTAGCAACCAAACTTCCTTACCCAATCTATGTGGTGATACTGATAACTCTGTGCACTTCTGCAAGGCTGTTGGATTGGTGGAATTTGAAACTTGCTGAGTTCTGTGGACATGTAGGCATTCCAAAAATAGAGACAGATGTCACTCTTCTAGGTCTTTCTAGAGATGACCTAGGTGGCGTTTATGGAGAAAATGAGCGTCTCATGGGGAACTAACTGGGAAAGAAAGAGCTGGACTCAAAGTCAGGGTTAATGGTGATTTAGTCCATGAGCCATGGAAGAAAAGGAAATCTCCACTAGATAGCCAAACTGTATGTGGTAGACCATCTGTATTGCTAATAAATTATGCCAATGTCTTGTTTATTTTCTGTTTCTCCATCCAAGCTAAGCCCCTCCCCACATCCCACCTCAATAAATAGTATCATCAAACACCCCATTACTCAGGCCAAAAATTTAGGAGTCATTCCCCGAGTCCTCTCTTTCTTTCAACCCCTCCCCCGTTTATCAGCAAGTCCTACCCTCTGCCTACAAAACATCCAATCTGCCCATCATCCCCTATCTTCACTACTCTCATCCTAGCTAAAGCTACATTTCTCTCTCTCCTGGACTACTGTGCTTCTTCACTGGTATCCCTGCTTTCATTCTTGCCCCTCCCCCCTACAATCGACACTCTCTTTACAGATTAAATAAGCCCTTGTCACTCTCCTGTTCTAAACCCTCCGGTGCCTTCCCGTTGCATTTAGAACAAAATCCAAACTCTTTATCATGGCTCTTAAAGTCCTACAGCTGGTCTCTGCCCACCTCTGTCTTTTCTTACCACTCTCCAGTCACACAGGATATATTGCGGTTCCTTGAACAGGCCAACCTCTTCCTTGCCCGCTCCCCTAATGTCCTTTGCACTTCCTTTTCCCTCTGTCTGGAACAGTCTTGCTCAGATCTTCATAGATGAGGTTTTTATCAATCTGGCGTTCTCCGTGTAACCTTCCTTCCCTGACCATCCTATGTACCCTAAACCCCCCATCAGACCGACCCCCAACTTAATTAATAGATCAACACCTAACATTATCTTTATTTTAAAGATCAGTTTTTAACAGTTTCCGTTTCTCCCCCACCAGGAGGTAAGCTTCCTGAGAACGAAAACTTTATCTCTCAGGTCCACTCCTGCAGCCCCAGCACCTACACCTACAGTGCCTGACGCACAGCAGGTGTCCACAGCCATTTCCTAAAAGGGGCAGTCCCGGGACTGACAGGGCAGAGGCAATGATAACACAAGGTGACAAGGCGTTGTCACCGACTCCCTTCGCGGGCTCGGGGCCGCCTCCTGCTGAAGACAGGCGGCTCCTGCCCTGTCCAGGACAGCGAGGCGGGCGGCCGAGGAGAAGTCGGGCTGAGCGGGGCCCCAGGCGGGCTGGCCGAAGGGTCGGGGCCGCGTGCTAGGGCAGGACCGAGAGGTCGGACCAGGGTCGTCGCCGGCCGGGACCCGGAGCCGGCCCCGCCAGCGCCGCGGCTTCGCTTCCGGGTGAGAGGCGGGCGGGCCGAGCAGTTCCGGGGCGGGCGGCGGTTCCGGCTGTGCGGGCCGCGCCGCGGCTGCTGGTCCCGGGCGCGCGGAGGGCGCGAGCGGCGCGCGGGGGCCGAGGGGGCGCGAGGCGGCGGCGCGGGGTCTCCTGGCCCCGGCGGCGGCCCATGGGGCGGGAGGCGTGAGGCCGCGGCCTGCCCGGGGCTCGGGGGGTGGGGGGAGCGGGGCGGGGAGATGGATAAACTGACCATCATCTCAGGATGTCTCTTTCTGGCCGCCGATATCTTCGCCATCGCCAGCATCGCCAACCCGGACTGGATCAACACCGGGGAGTCCGCCGGTGAGCGGCGGGCGCGCGGGGCCGGATGGAGGACTGGCTGAGGGCGAAGGGAGGGGAAGGGAGACCCAGCTGAGGAGAAGACCGGGCTGGAGGGTGCGAGGCGGGGGCCGGCCTGAGGAGAAGGGGGCGGAGAGGCGATCCGGGCTGCCGGGCCGGGCGGCCGAGGGGCAGAGGGGATGGCGAAGGGGACGCGCGGGTCGCTATCGGGACCCCCGGGCGGAGGGGAGCTGCGCCCCAGGCTGAGTGCAAAGTGGCGGAGGGGCGAGGAGACCTGGGCAGGGCTGGCGGTCCTGGACCGGGGAGGGAGAGTGAGGGGAGACAGCCGGCGACCTGAGGGACCGTGGAGGAACGAGCTTCGTCCTGGACTTAAACAAACAAACAAAAGTCAAGGAGGGAGACGGGAGGAAACTGAGGCGCCTGTGAAGGAATTAGAAACCCGCCGGGGAGGCTGGGGCCGGGAGCGAGGCAGCCTATGGAGTGTGAGAGTCACCCGAGAGCTGATGGTCGATGAGAGACCAAGAGGAGTCGGGTACGACCGCTGACGTCCCCCCACCCCTCCCCAGGAAGCGGCGTCCGGGGGAGAGGTCCGGGCGGGGCCGGGTTCATGGTGCCGGGAGCAGTGGTGCCGGTGGAGGGCGCCGGATGAGAGCCCCCTGCCCGCACCCCTGCCCAGCCCCTGCCCACTTGGCAGTGTTTGAGATGCATGTGGCTTCCGAGTTTCCCTTTGACGTCTGTGTGGTTATAATTTTGCTTTATTTTAGGCCCCGGAGCTGTAATAACCTTAATAATAAACTTCATTTTATGGAGCATCTTTCGTTCCAGCGCATCACAAAACGCTTTAGCGATCCTAATAGTAGTTTCGAAATTAAATAACACATTAGAGTTGCAGGCAGCCCAGTAGCAGTGCCTGCTGTAACACCACGGAGCTGTGGGCAGCAGAGACAAGGTGGTGCCCTCAGGAAAGAGGCAGGCATCTTTCTGAAGGGTATCCTAGGTGAATGCCCTTGCACGATTTTTCTCAGCTCGGGCCACCCTCCACCCTCCCACGCACACACACTCACTCGCTCACACTCACCCAGACCTGTGAGACCAAACCTTTAATTAATGTAACAGCTGCCAGGAGAGCTGATGGGAATAAAGGAATGAGCTTGTTTTCTAACTGCTTGTTCAGTGCAGATGAAGGGAATAATGGGGGGTGGGAATGTCAGACTCCCTCCATGAATAATTTGTTGTAAGAATGTATCACTATGCTGTCAAACTTACTTCTTAAGTATTACTTATGGTTCTGTATTTATCCTGCAATATTTTTAGCCCTTAAAAAAAGCTGTGGCTGGGACATTTGTTGCTTCCGCCTCCGTTCTCTCCCCCATCTAGACCTAGTAACACAAAATCATGCCATCAGATTTACTGGTTATTAAAATAACACTCTAAAAATTTCTGCTCCTTTTCTTGCCTATATAGTCTTAGCAGAGCTCTTAATTGTAAAGCATATATGATTGTTATGTGACCCTATAGAGGTGTTAGCTAATGCTACAGTGGTAATATTGCAATATATAAATGTATCAAACACTTTGTGCAGCTTAAACATACACAATGTTATATGTTAATTATATCTCAATTTTTTAAACTGTAAAGCATATAAAGAAAATATCAATGATTTAGAATTTGGTGAAACTATGGGCTTTGTTTCTGAAAATGCTGGTGATGTCAGTGTTAGTACTAGTTTGTAGTTATATGTGTGATGTCCAGTTCATGGCCTGTTGTTGTTTTTATCCTGATTATGTGTGCAATGACTCCTTTTATGAGACTTTCTTTGAGACTTAACATACTTAGGGGCAAAGAGGTTCACTGTTCTAGCAGATCTTTTTTTGTAAAGAAGTTTCAAGTGGAATCCCAATGTACAAAATAGACTAAATGTCCATGGGAAAGATAGAGTTGAGAGAGGAAAGAGAGAGATAAGTAATAGCATAACATTCCTGAGAAGATGTTATGCTCTATTATATTTGAAAGAAAGCAAGAATAGGATGAATACAACTCCTTCAAATTAGGCAAAGTCATCCACGGTGAGTTGCCTTGGAGATGGGAGGGACAGAAGTCCAAGGTTTGAAAGAAGTAGAAAATGTTCGAAATAAATAAATAGTTGTGAGAGAAAGCATGCTAACCAGAGACAGTAGGATTATCTAGCAGTGTGGACACTTCATTGAAGTCAGTGGTCATGAACATACAGTGTGATAATGGGTCTGCTTTGTTGACTGTGTCTGGTAGTGCTCAGCTACTTTGTCACCAGTGTGTGGTGAAAGCCAAAAGAAGGCTTCATTCAGGGTTGGGATTTGCCAGATACATGCAACAGAATGACAGAGGAGCAGAGGTGTTTAGGGTGTTAGTCAAAATATTGTAATGATGGCTCATGAAATCTTAGCTGGATAAAGAGTAAAAGTGAAAAAGGAAAAAGCCAGTATATTGGTCATTGAATAGCAGTTGGTATATGGTTAGTGGAATAGTTGATCTGGATCCAATGGAGCTGAAGACTTGACTGGGAGTGATTGATACAGCAGAATGGAAGGGCAGGGCATTGTGGGCACAAGGTCCAGAGTGTGACAGTGGTGATGTGTGGCTGAAGTGGGGTGGAGGCGGTGATTTTTTTTTTTCTAACAGTTTCCCTTGCCATCTCAAGATAGGCTTCAGTTAAATATTCTGTGGCTAGAAAGAGGAATAGGAGGAGATAGTAAGAACATAAGAACAGGGGGAAATTTTTCAAAATCGTATCTAACCCGTTGTTTTTTTGTTTTTTTTTTTTTGGCCTAACCACTGTACTGGCAGGGAATTCCCTAACCTGTATTTCTTACGGCTAAATATGTCAGACAATAAGCCCCCCAAAATGTAAAATGAATGAGATGGTATGTTCCTTTGTTCACTCTTGTGCTTTTGCATTGTGATAAGATGCACCTGAACTTTGCCTAGTGTTTGAGCTTGTATGCTCACTGTACACTTTTACCTGGACAGATCCAGTCTTGAGTTAAAAAAAAAAAATCAGTGCAGAGTTATCCTTTCCAAATCAATGAAACATTTACAGGAAGTTCAGTTAAGATCTCAGAGGTGACAGGACTAGCTTTATGTTAAGATCTGCATAAAAGTGACTTCACCTGGTAGCAAAAAGTTAATGTGTTGATTCCCTTTGGTGCATTATACATTGTACAAGTCTTGATTGTGATGTTTTTACTGCAGTTTTTTAAATGAACAAAATATATTTTGAAAATAGAACTCCTGGAGCTGAAAGGTCTGTAGAATGTAGTTTGAAAACCACTGCAGTAAACTAGTAAGGGAAAGTTTAGGATTCAGATCCAAACTTTATCACTTACTAACTCTGTTACTTGGGGAAAGTTACCTAGCCTCTCTCCTTATAGTTCCCCTTCTGTAAAATAAGGGTAATAATAGTATCCATCTCAATGGGTTGTTGTGATGATTGAGTTAATCCATGTAAAACATTTAGAACAGTGCCTGACGCATAGGAAGTGCTCAGTAAAAGTTAGATATTGTTATATTGCTGTTCTAGTTTATAACAGGTGTCAGAATCCCAATTTTGAAACTAAAGCTCAGAACTTATTACTGTGAGAACTGACACAGTTTCTTTATTAGATGTTCTTGGAAATGAAGAAACATCAAGAATAATATAGCCAGGCTTAGTGTAAGTCAAATAAATTTGTCTTCCCTCTTGGCTTTTGGACTTCTCCATCACTGTTTATCCTCTTTCAGTCTCTCATCTCCATATTCTAGTGTCTCTACTCCTCAGCTTCTGCTTGAACTACCACAAAAGGAAATGAAATATCCCAAAACAAAAAGCTGAGTAGAAGAACTTCCTAAAATCCCAACTAATAGGGCCTTCCCTGGTGGCGCAGTGGTTGGGAGTCCGCCCCCCGATGCGGGGGACGCGGGTTCGTGCCCCGGTCTGGGAGGATCCCACATGCCGCGGAGCGGCTGGGCCCGTGGGCCATGGCCGCTGGGCCTGTGCGTCCGGAGCCTGTGCTCCGCAACGGGAGAGGCCACAGCAGTGAGAGGCCCGCGTACCACACACACACACAAAAAAAATCCCAACTAATAAACTATATTAGTATATTATACCTTAAGATTATGGACCGTGCTTCATACCGGCAGTTTTTATAGTATTGGCCCAAATACAGAGAAAGCATGTTCCTTTAATTTTCATCTGTGTGTGATAGCATTTCCTGAGTTTGTTCTAATAGCTTGCGGATTATGCACAAACTTTTAAAGATATAATGACTGCCACCTTATTTATTTATTTTTTTACTTTCATTCTTGTTCTTTTAAAAATTGTTTAGATTGGATGTTAGGGTGTTTAAGGAGTCTCAATAACACCCTCTTCCCTACTTATATTCTGAACTAATTGAGAAAAAAAAAAGAATAAGATAATTAGGAGCCAAAATATTATTTATTATTGATAAAGAGGATATTGGAGAATGTGGCTTATATCCTTGGACAAGTCACTTACTCTTACTGGGCCTCAAAATTGAACAGACTTAACTGTCCAATCCCAGGCAGGACTTGGGACCCGCCCTATAAGACTTCCAGCATGAAAGAACAGAAGAGATGAATGCTCCCTTTAGGCAACTTGCTCCCAAGGGCAAAAAGTTGGACCACTTATGCCCAGTTTTTTCTCCTGAACTGTCAGTCAGATGAAGTCATTCCTCCTGATCTGAGAAGGATTGAGTGAGGGGACACAGATAAACTAAGATATTCTAACAGCCACACCTCTACCCCACCCCTCATGGATAGAAACATCAGAAATGGGAAAAAAGCATTACCTGGTTGAAACCCAGGATATGGCTGGCATTTTGCAAGGAAGAATTTTCTTTTTCCTCAAGTACAAAGACTGGCAGATGCTTGGGGTAATAAAAGACTTTGTGGGGAGGGTTTCATTTCCCATTCTGTTACTCACTACTCTCTCCACAGGAAATCCTGGTAAACCTCAGATAGGGGACTGTGGGCTTGACATCTATCACATAAGAGTTCAAGATCTTTAGGTAGATCCTAGCCTACAAGTTGGGAGTGTTTGGTTTAAAACATTAAAATTACAAGCTTCCCAAGCAGACCTGTTTATTAAATACTAGAAAATTATTAAATAATAAGCCCTTTCTCCTGAACTGTGACTTCAATAATCACAAAGTTGGTTTGATGTGAAGGAGCTCTGTAACATCAGTTGTTAAACAAACAAGCCTATCTAGAACTTTGTCTTGTTAATCATCTTGGACATGACTTGCAGAGAAGGACAGAATTGGGTTACCTAAGAGGGCAAAAATCTTGAGAGTGTGCTTTTCTTTAATTTAAAAGGCATTAACAAAACTTTTTCAATGGCCTTTTGAGTCTTTTTCCAGTAAATTTCTTTTTTAAAAACAGCTTTATTGAGATATAATTCACATAACCATAAAATTCACCTATTTAAAGTGTACAATGCAGTGGCTTTTAGTATATTCATAAAGTTGTGCCACCATCACCACAGTCAATTTTAGAATATTCTCAGTACTCCAAAAAGAAACCCCAGATGCCTTAGCCATTACCCTCCACCTTCCTGGTTCTTAGGCAGTCTACTTTCTGTCTTGGTAGATTTGCCTATTCTGGACATTTCATATAAATGGAGTCATACAATATGTGGTCTTTTGTGATTGGCTTCTTTCACTTAGCATAACATTTTCAAGGTTTATCCATATTATAGCAAGTAGCAGCAGTTCATTTCTTCTTATTGCCAAATAGTGTGGTATATCCCCGTTTATTTATCCATTCATCAGTTGATGGAAATTTGGGCCAGTAAATTTCTTTGCCTTCCAAGAATAACATTTCTTCATAATGGTAAAGCAGTATAAAATTTTTTCCTTGTTTTTTTTTTTTTTATGGAAGTTTTTTTTTTTTTTTTTTTTGCTGCGTTGGGTCTTTGTTGCTGCGTGGGGCTACTCTTCATTGCGGTGTGCAGGCTTCTCATTGTGGTGGCTTCTCTTGTTGCAGAGCACGGGCTTTAGTAGCGTGGGCTTCAGTAGTTGTGCTCACGGGCAAAGCAGTATAAAATTTTTTCCTTGTTTTTTTTTTTTTTATGGAAGTTTTTTTTTTTTTTTTTTTTGCTGCGTTGGGTCTTTGTTGCTGCGTGGGGCTACTCTTCATTGCGGTGTGCAGGCTTCTCATTGTGGTGGCTTCTCTTGTTGCAGAGCACGGGCTTTAGTAGCGTGGGCTTCAGTAGTTGTGGCACACGGGCTCAGTAGTTGTGGCTCGCAGGCTCAGTAGTTGTGGCGCACGGGCTTAGTTGCTCTGCAGCATGTGGGATCTTCCCCGACCAGGTCTCGGGCCCGTGTCCCCTGCATTGGCAAGCGGATTCTTAACCACTGCGCCACCAGGGAAGTCCTCCTTCGTTTTTTAAAACATAACATTATCAGTATTATTTATTTCAACATATCAAATAAGAACTTTGAATAAAAATTCAAAGACCTCACAGCTAGAGAGAGAAAACCCGCACGCCACAACTAGAGAGAAGCCCTTGCACTGCAATGAACAGACCACGCACCACAACGAAAGATCCTGCATGCCTCAAGAAAGGTCCCACGTGCCGCAACTAAGACCCAATACAGCCAAAAAGAACCCCCAGAATCAAAGGCCAGTCTTTTTACAGTGTTCACAGGTCATACTTGAAACTTGAAATCACTTATAATACTGTGAATTTCACAGCATAGGCCAGATTTTCCAATATGAGATTATATTTCCTGAACAAAGCATTTATTCCCTTTACAACCTTAGTTCCAGAAAGCCTCTGTTTTTACCATTATCAACAGAGATGTAGCCACTTCAGGATGAAGGGTGTAAGCTAGTTGGCCTAAAAGTTTTGGAGAAGGGGAATTTGGGACCAAGAACATGGACAGAAGCCATGAGAGAATGGAAAAATCTAAGAGGAAGGAAATTCCGAAAAAGATATTACAGAGTGATGACTGCCATTGCATTTATTAGATGCAACCAGACTTGTTGAATTTTTCCTCACTTGACTGCCTGAGCCCCTTTCAAAGCTGGCATAGTAAGAGTCATACACGTCAGTCCTCCACTGTTCAGCTTAGTGTGTCCTAAAATAGTGTTGTTGTTTAACCCCTTTCCTCATAAATATTGAGTTTGTATTGGAGTTGCAGTGTAGTAAAATGGTCCTATGGGATTTGAGTCAGACATATCTAGATTTGATTCTTGGATTCCCTTTTTATGAGTTTTATGATTTGGGGCATGTAATTTGATTTCTTAGCTGTAAAATGGGGATGATATATTTATCTCAAAGGATGCTTGTGAGAAAATAAAATATGGCATATGAGGAATTAGCACATGGTCTAATACATAGCAAATGCTCAAATGTTAGTATTATTATATGAAAGATCAAAACATCTGAATTTAAAAATATTTCCCTTTTGTATTCTTTGTGTTATTTATTTACTTATATCTTGCCTTGTTCTAAAAAAGATTTAAGGCAACACAATGTGTCTGTATTGAATATTTCTGAAGTCCTACTTGGGGAGGGGAGGTCTCTGGGAAGACAGACTTTGAGGTCAGTTGTAGTGGTGATATAAGCTTAATGAGATACACATAAGTACCAAAACCAAGGAATGCATTGGGTTTATATGTTTCTAGAACACACTAAAGAGGTTTTCTAAGTGAAAGGCAGCCTGGCATAGTGGAAAGGGCACACAGGTTTTGGGGCTAAATCAACATGTAGTCAAATCCCAGTCCCACTATTTGCCAGCCATGTAATTGATCTTAGACAAGTTGTTGTTGAGGGTTTTTTATTAATAAAAAAATTATATCATTCAGATGTGCTTAATACCTCTTGCGGCACTTCCAATTGTTATGCAGGTTCAGACCCCAACGTTCTGTTCTTCTGTAGATTAGAGTAATATCTGCAGCGCACTGTGAAAATCATTTACTTCGGAAGTTTTTTTTTTTTTTTTTGGCTCTGCTGGGTCTTCGTTGCTGCGTGCGGGCTTTCTCTAGTTGTGGTGAGTGGCGGGCTACTCTTCGTTGCGGTGCACGGGCTTCTCATTGCGGTGGCTTCTCTTGTTGCAGAGTACAGGCTCTAGGCGCATGGGCTCAGTAGTTGTGGCCATGGGCTTAGTTGCCCCGTGGCATGTGGGATCGTCCCGGACCAGGGATCGAACCCGTGTCCCCTGCATTGACAGGCGGATTCTTAACCACTGGACCACAAGGGAAGTCCCAGAAGTTATTTTTAAAGGAATATAGTGGTCTGTAAAGCTTTACGGTTGGAGTATAGAGAGTCAATTAGTCTCACCTCAAAGGCTGAAAATAAGTTTGAAATATATGAGACAGTTGTTTCTTAATAGAATAGTACAACTGAATAGCAAATAGTACAACTGTATAATAGCAAATAGTACAACTGAAAATTTAGTTTTTGTTTATGGAATAAAATTTCTTCTAGTTGTCATTAGCTTCCTCAGTGCAACTGTGAGTTTTTGAATTTTTTCATACCCCATTTCAATGCATACTTAAGCAGTGGGCCATATTACATAATCTTATAGGGGAAATTTAGACGTGTAGTAAAGTATTACTGTTTATGAAATTGTTATTTTTGAATTATAAATAAGAGCTTAATCATGCAAACTGAATGGATAATTGTTTACATAGTGACCTTGTTTTATATCTTCTAAGTAACCCAAGAAATTAGGTTGTACAGTGACAGCAATGACAATGTATAGGTATAAATTTCATATTTACAACTTTGTTTATGATGATTTATGTAAACATGACATTCATATCTTTTTGGTTGTCAGAATGTTTTATTTTCAAGCTCTGAAATTACACATTTTTTTCTAAGTACTTTTTAGAATTCTTTGCCCAACTAGCAGCTAACTGCTGAAAAGTTTGATACTTACAAAACCTGGTCCACTGGTAACAACAGATTGGGGGTAGTGGCAACATTATTTATTCTTTATTGACTGTAGACTGGTGAAAAAGTAATATTTAGCAAAGCTATTGTTGAAATACTAGAGAGGTTAGATAAGAGCATGAGGGAACCTAAGGATCCTTAAAAATCAAGGTACCTAAAAGTAAATATCTGGATCAAAATCACTTTTCAATAATATACCTCTGTAAACTTTACTATATATTCTCTCATTAGCTGTAAATTACAGCTAAATTACATATCCTTACTGAATATGACATGGGCAAGTAGAACGCAGTAGTCCTTTGGGATTTATTGCCTTAGAGTTGACAAAATAAAGATTTGGGTGTTGTTATCAATGATATTTACATGTATTTATGAGTATATATAAACCAGCAAGTATAATTTGCTTACATGAAGTTTCAGTATATTACTTCAGTTTTGAAGCAAACATTTCTTTGAATTGCTGATTTTTTTTTTTTAATTGGGAGGAAAAGACTGCACTTTTTATGTGTCTCTTTATACTAGCTTTGCTATAAATAAAAGGTCACATTTGGTATTTTGACACTTGCTGTTGTGTATATTGAGCAAAAAGGCAGCTGCTGACTTTTAATATAGATCTGTTCAACCAGCGACCATATACTGCTATCGTTAGAGATTTAAAAAGAGTAAAGAAAATGCAGTTGGTTGGATCAAGTAAGAAAATGGGAGAGGAGAATTTCACTAGGTCTCCCCACTTGTGGTCTATTCACAGTAAGTTATTCACATGCAACATTATTGGGTCTACTTTCAGCTATAATAATAGAAATTTTTTTCAAAAATAGATAGGACATGTTCAAATTAAGGCAGAGATTTCCAAAGCCATTTCATTTATATGACCATTTCATTTATAAAGTACCATCCATTTTAATAAAATAAATCTTTAATTTACTATGAGTATTCTGTAAATCTTCCTGTAGATATTTCATATACCACTGTACTTTATTCCAGACAGTCTCACAACAGATGCTTATTAAGGTATGTGTGGTCTGTAAGGAACTGAACTAAATATTCTGAGGGATTGCATTTAAGCAAATGAAAAAGTATTTTATCCTTGAGGAACCTGTACTGTGTTTGGGAAGATAAAGTTATATACATATGAAATAAGTGTCATAGGTGATGAAACTACTTTCTGCCCAGGTGGTTGAGGAGGAGGTAGAATTTGAGCTTAATAGATTATACATTTAATGATGAGTATTTATGAAACTCAATTCTTTCTTTCTTTTTTTTTTTTTTTTTTTTGGCCGCATCGTGCGGCATGTGGGATCTTAGTGCCCCGAGCAGGGATCGAACGCATGCCCGCTGCATTGGGGAGTACGGAGTCTTAACCACTGGATCGTCAGGGGAGTACCAATGATGGTATTTAAATAATTAGGAAGACTTGGGCAGTGCTTGAAAGTGGAATGGCGTGAGTAAACGTATATAGAAGACAGGGAAATTTCCATTTCAGTTCATTTCTATACATCGCTGCTAAATTTATCTTTCTAAAGGATAAGGATAGTAATAATTGCAAATACTTATATAGCATTTAATTTATGACAGATACTTTTCTAGGCACTTTACATATATGAACTAATTTAATCCTCACAGCATCCCTAAGTGCTGTTATTAGCCCCACAGAGATACAGAGAAATTAAGTAACTTGCCCAAGGTCACATAGCTGGTAAGTGGAAGAGCTGAGATTTGAATCCGGGAACTCTAGCTCCAGAGTCCTGGCTCTTAACCACTGCATATGCTTGAACCAGAAACCTTCAGTGACTCTTCATCTGCCATAGCACAGAAGGCACTCAAGGATCTTCACAATGTGGCTCTGCTTACCTTTCCAACCTTAGATCCTACATTTTCCCTATGTGGATCTACATTCCAGCCCCTCTGTATTACTTTATGTTTCCTAAATACAATCTATAGTCTCATCTCTAAATCTTTGCTTATGTTGTTTATTCTCAGTCTGAAATGCCCTCTCACTCTTCGCAGTTCCTGTTGTATCAGCGTCCTACCCATCTTCCAAGCGTGTGTCAACTGCTGTCTTCATAAAAACCTTTCTTGATCCCCTACCTAGAGTGATTTTTCCCTCTTGCATGTTTTTCATGGTAGCATATCCATATCATGGTTATATGTGTGTTACTTGCCCTGTTTTCTAGTGTAGATTTTTTAAAAAATAAATTTATTTATTTTTGGCCACGTTGGGTCTTTGTTGCTGCGCACAGGCTTTCTCTAGTTGCAGCGAGTGGGGGCTTCTCTTGTTGTGGAGTACGGGCTTTAGGCACGGGCTTCAGTAGTTGTGGCACACGGGCTTAGTTGCTCCATGGTATGTGGAGTCTTCCTTGACCAGGGCTAGAACACGTGTCCCCTGCATTGGCAGGCAGATTCCTAACCACTGCGCCACCAGGGAAGTCCCTCTAATGTAGATTTTTAAAGTTCCTTAAGAACAGGGCATAAAATTTATTGGTCTCTGTACCTTAGGTAGCACTCACACCAAGCTTGCACATGGCAGGAAAGAGGAAGTGTTATGGTTGACACTAAGATTTTGAACCTGGAGTAGAGAATAGAACTGGGAACTTTGGAGAGTGAGCTGCTTTAAGGGCAAAAGTGATGATTTTGGTTTAGATATTAGGTTTGAAGTGAGAGTAGAATTCGAATATCAAAGCAGAAAGGAGCTAGTCAGGAAAGAGGACTATTTGGCATTCCTAGTTGTCTTATCTCATTTTCACAAACACGATACTTACATTGTTACATATGCCAAATTTTTGTTCAATAACTGCATGTCCACAAAATTCATTCTTAATTTTTTTGACAGATTATCAGTTGGTTTTTATTTTGGAAAGTAAGGTCCAGCAACCATCTAGTTATTCCCAACTTTGGAAACATATTATAAGATGAAAGTTAATTTGTAGGTTGACTAGTTGATTCTCTGGGTCAGTACAGAAATTACATTCCTAAGCAAGTCTGTAAGGCCATGTTATAACTGAAACATTTACTTCTGCATCAAAAAAAAAAATAGTAGAAAGCAATACAGTTATATTACTAATAAATAGCTTTTAAAAAGTTAAAAAGGAATAAGAAATGGTGGCTTATTTCTCTGATCCTTTAATTTGTCAGTTTGACTTTAAAACTTATGACATTTCTTCTGTGTGATATAGGTGCTTCACTGAGATTCTTCTTACATTTGTCAACAATATTTTGGGTCATTTTTTTACTTACAAAGTGCCCTGTCAAAGGAAGAAAAAGGACTTGCAGAAAATGTATGTTTAAGAGATTTCCTGAAGTGGAATAACCTGAGATAGAATTAACTCAGTGGAGATGAGGAAGATTGGTATGAGTGCATGAATGTGCATGTGATATGTATGGTGCATGATGGTGGTGAGTGGACAGGGGGAAGGTAAGGAACTTGTAATGGATAAATGATCTCTCCATGGGGAAGCAAAGTGATACAGAATAGACTAGATCCAATGCTCCTCATTCAACCCCCATGGGAGAGGCCGAGAGTCCTGGCTAGTATGGTTACTGTTTGTTGAGGGGCCCTGTGAATGGATGGAAGGAGGAGGAAAACAGTATTTTATATGCCAATTGGGGTACAAAATGGTACAAATTAAGTATTTTTAACTTGAGGAGTACCTCTGTTGAAACTTGGCTTCTAGTTTAGGCTTTGCTGTAGATGTTTTGTTTGTGCTTGAAAAATTACCTAAATGTTTATTCTTTCTTTTCCCCAAACAAAAAATAGTTCTGTGTTCCTCCTTCACCCTCATGAATCCCATCTCTTGATTTAAAATAAAAGTGGGTATATATGATACATTGAATTCTTAGAAAATTATTTTATTGAGAAAGTTATAGTGAAAGGAGTATGGGGGTGAAGCCAGAATTCAGTTCAAATTCTGGCTCTGCCATTTCCCAACTATGTGGCTTTGGACTTGTTTGGCCTCTGAGCTTTAGTTTCCTCATCTATAAATGGGGATAATACCTCTTACCTTGCAAAGTGGCTGTACGAATCAAAGTTAATATACCTGAAACACCTACCACAGTACAGGCACCTATGATAGATTGCTGTTGTTAAGCAACTAAATGGATTAATCTGTTATCACATTGTGATACATAAAATATAATGTTGCAATTGGCTATTTGCCCATCATATAGTCACCAAAAGCAATCTGATTTTTTTTTGTATTTTTAAAAAAATATTTATTTATTTATTTTTGGCTGCGTTGGGTCTTTGTTGCTGCGTGTGGGCTTTCTCTAGCTGCGGCGGGCGGGGGCTATTCTTCGTTGCGGTTGCGCAGGCTTCTCATCGTGATGGCTTCTATTGTTATGGAGCGCGGGCTCTGGGTGTGCAGGCTTCAGTAGTTGTGGCATGTGGGCTCAGTAGTTGTGGCTCGCGGGCTCTAGTGCACAGGCTTAGTAGTTGTGGCACATGAGCTTAGTTGCTCGGCGGCACGTGGGATCTTCCCGGACCAGGGCTCGAACCAGTGTCCCCTGTATTGGCAGGTGGATTCTTAACCACTGTGCCACCACGGAAGTCCTGATTTTTTTTTAAACTAGGGTATATCACTGTGTTAGACCTGGTTGACCTTATCATTTTTACCATACACGCTGTACGATGCCCCTGATGCTTAACCTGGATTGCTGCCTTCTTCCTTCCACCTTAGTGCACTAAGAGAAAAAAGTACCAGGCAGCCTATTTAAATGTTTATATACAAGTTCCGTTCTGCATATCAAAGGTAACGTGTATTTGGGGGTTTTCCAGGAATGATGACATATTATACTAAACCATTAATATTCTGTCAACCTTCTTACTCTAGCTAGTATTTGCTCAGTAGGTTATGGATGTAGTCTGCCGTCCTAAAGTAGATTTCTCCCTAACCAGCTAAGTATATAAGTCATGACCCTGACCTCATTAGTTGAAGTCAGTAACCAAGTATAAAGGGTTCTAAAAGTAAAGGGTGATTGATAATCACAGGTAGCCTATAAGATAATTTGTTACAGTCCTACTCATTTGCTTATTATGAGCATAAAATGAGAAACTCTTTATATTTTCTTATCCTGTAGATAAAATAATTACTTTGAAAGTTTAAAGTTTTAAAATCATTAATTGAATCACTTAAAAAACCATAGCAATGAATCTTATTTAAAACAGATGTAGACAGTCATGTTAGATCACCTTTAGGACTCCCACTCTCAGTAACATTTAATGTGTTAGGATCAGAAGACAAACTCATGTATGTTGAAGTGTCGCTGATATAGGACTAACCCCCAGAGCTTTAGAGGACTATTTCTAGTATCTGCCTACTAACCATCCAGTAGGTAGCTATCATCCATCAACCATTTACAATCACACCAGCAGCCGGTAAGATGTCTGCTTTAAGTGGACCACCCTGTATTTAAGATTTCATTTTATTTTATTGTTTTGACTTTCAAGTTTTATTTTATTTTAAAATTTTTATTGGAGTATAGTTGATTTACAATGTTGTGTTAGTTTCTGCTGTACAGCAAAGTGAATCAGTTATACATACACATATATCTACTCTTGGTTTAGATTCTTTTCCCATATAGGTCATTACAGAGCACTGAGTAGAGTTCCCTGTGCTATACAGTGGGTCCTTATTAGTTATCTATTTTATATATAGTAGTGTGTATATGTCAATCCCAATCTCCCAATTTATCCCTCCCCCTTAAGATTTTAATTAATGTTATTGTGAATGTCTTCAGAGTTATCAGGGGGGTTTTGTGCATTATGGGTTTTCCCTACTGTGCTATTTCTTTTAGTTTTTTTTATTTTAAATTTTTACCTCTATAAATTGTTGGCTGGTGCTTTTGTTCTCTTTGTTAGCCTAGAGTTATAACAAAAACACTTTATCCCTCATATCGCCTCCTACTGCCCTCTGCCCTCCCTCTTTAGGAACTTAATGTGGCAGATCCCCAACTTGACTTCAAGCAGTTCACACCCAGATGAAAAAGTCTGGCTTGCAAATGTCATCAGCCATCCCAAATGGTCAGGACACTGGTGCAGTTCTCACTGACTTCTTGTATCCCCTTAGATATCACCCAAAGCCCTCTACTGTGGTTGAGGGCTCCAGTCTTCTGAGCTTGGGGTTTTTCTGAGTTAAAAAACTAAAAAGGAAAATCCATCCACTTCTCTGAGGAAGAGGACTGTCTTTTAACTGTATTATTATAAGCAACATAGGCACTTACTCCTTTTCTGTGAACTTATTCTCTTCTACATTCCAGAAATTCTTTAGTGATTCTGCTTTGTTGTTGACATTTTCCCATGCTGTTATAGAATTTTTCTACATATATATTGCTTGGGTCATTTCAGTGGGATTTGGAGAAGGAAGGAGAGCAAATTGATTCACTTTATCTCCCAAAGGTGTTTAATAAATGTTAATTGAATGAGAGAAATCAAAAGAGATTTAGTCCATATTTGCTTATCTTTTAAATTTTTATTTATAATGGGAAAAGTTGTGATACAGTAATTTTTCCTAAGTCACACTTTTTTTTTAAGGTAAGCCAGAAAAGGTTTAAATTCTGTAGTCCCCATATGGCAAGAACATCTGTGTGACTGGTTAGGATGCAGGAGACATTATAGTTAAGTGGCTAATAACACAGACTCTGGAGTCTGGATTCAAATTCTACCTGTACCACTTGCTAGCAGCATGATCTTGGCCGACATACTTCAGAGGTCTCTTTGAAGGTTAAAACATTCATGTATATAAAACAGTGCTTGGCACATAGCACTGTGTGTCAACTAAAATTAATGGGACTAACTTTTGAAGATTCTTTGCTATAATCTTTTCAGTAGCCACAGGCAGTTATCTTAAAATTGATCATAAATGCTATGTAGTTTTGGGTTGTAGATAGAAATGTCACCATACTAGAATATAGATTCTAGCCCATGGACAAATGGTCAAATTTTTACCCTTTATAAAGAATAGTACCACTACTGTAATGTAGGGCAAAGAGGAAGCTTTGCTTGAACCACATATGTGTGTCACATATTCAGAAAAATAAATTAAAAATTATAGCAAGAAAGTAAATCCTAGTGTTGAATACAAATTGAAACCAGTGAGCCTGACTATATGTCAAATTGATAATGTAACTATCAAGGAAAAAAGAATTAAGTAACTTTTGAACATAGTGCTTTCTTAATAGTATATAGCCTAAGGGCAAAGAGACCAGCAAAGAAATATTGAACTTAGCAAACCCCGTATAGTAGCTCTTCACAAGAAATGTTATTCCCATTTTGCTGACAAAGAAGCATATTTAGAGAAGGATTTGCTTGGCATCATTTAATTAGGTGGTAGAACTGGATTTAAAAGCCCATGCTCCGTTCTTTATACCGCACTACTTTATTTTTATAGCGTGCTGTTCAGGTGAGTCTCTGGTTTCTTTAGTACCTCCCTTTTCTTGGCGTCACCTGTAATATTAGTCCGAACCCCATTTTCAAGAGCTTCCTAACCTCTCGCATCTCTTTTCCTTCAAGAATTTCATTCCGTGCAATCATGCCTACCTTTTTGAAATCTGCCTTCCTAAATTAAAGGGTATGTGACACTTCCCACCTTTTTCTTTACGAATTAAGGTGGCCTGACAGATCTTTCTCGATTCTCATTCCTCCTACTTCACCAATAATTAGTTTCCTTCTGAATTATAGCTAGTGTCAAAGTCATGATTACTTACGGGCATAGTCTATTGATAACTGAGCCTGAAAGTTGTAAATGAGAGACCTGCCTTCTTAAAGACATTTATCTATTTGTAATTTAACATACATATCTTTTGGGGATTTGGTGGTGAGACATGTAGCGGAAGAGTGATAAAGAATGCAATTGTTGGACCTGCATTTTTTCCATGAAAGATAGTAGAAACAAGTATCACTTTATAAACTGTGATTTTGAAATGATTCATTCATTAAAGAAGGCAAACAAAAATAGCAACGAAACAAAGACATAATAACTGGTTGTTAAATGAACTCTGTCCTTTGAAAAGCGAATGATTAAGGGAGAAAATATGTAAATAACGAGTACAGAAGCTGCTATTTGAGATTTTGCAGAGTAAAAATGATAGGAAGAATTAAACTGTACAAGAATTTAGTTGGATCTTGCTTAAAGTACTTCGTGTCGTAAATCTCCAAACTTACTTTTTAAATAAATTACAGAATTTAAAGAACTTCTTGAGGGCTTCGGGCTTCCCTGGTGGCGCAGTGGTTGAGAGTCCGCCTGCCGATGCAGGGGATACGGGTTCG
>NC_041227.1:62448673-62474963 GCF_002837175.3 Physeter macrocephalus
CAGGCTCCGGACGCGCAGGCTCAGCGGCCATGGCTCACGGGCCCAGCCGCTCCGCGGCATGTGGGATCTTCCCGGACCGGGGCATGAACCCGCGTCCCCAGCATTGGCAGGCAGCCTCCCAACCACTGCGCCACCAGGGAAGCCCCTCAGTCTATTTTTTAATCACTCATGAATTACTATCTTTAAAGTGCATGGCTTTAAAATGTAATTTTAAATAATATGCCAGAGAAATTGTCCAGAAGATCTAGGCCCAGAATTTCAATATTATTTTAAAAGGAAGTAAGGTTGGCAATCAGATTAATTTTTTAAAATTGCTTTTTATTAGAATTAAGAAAGTAAAATAGTGTTATAGTCTTTTATTGGATTAACTGAGTTTCTAAACACCTGGAGAAAATTAATTTAGTATTTCCTGTGCAAAGTTGTTTGTGGAGAATGTGCCATTGTCTGTGGAAACAGGGTTTATGAGACCTCTTTGTTGATGTTTCTAAGGTTTTAACTCTCTGGATAAACAAAAAAAATTAAACTGTTCTACCAAAGTATTATTAAATAGTAAACTTTGAGCACAGTGTCGAATCAGACCTTTTTCAAGCTGGTAGCTATTCATTTAGCCTGTTACTCAGTTCCTTCATTTGTATTGTTTTGAGAATTAAATGAGCATATGTAAAGCACTTAATAATACCATGAATGGCACTAAATAAGTGCTCAGAATATAGTGACAGCTATTATTATTTATCCTTTTTCCTCCTCCAGATTTATGAGTGATAGGGAAACAAAATTTATTTTGAGCACCCTTTATTCTAATGTCAAGGTTTTAAAGGAGAGGTTAGGACAAAACCAGATTTTTCTGAACCCAAACACTTGAGATTCTGTTTGGGAAATGAGAAAGACAGATGCCAAATATCTACTCTACTTGTGCAGTGGCAAGAAGATTGAATTTCTAATTTGTTTCCTGCCTCAAGCCCTTGCCTTCAATCCCTTTGTCTCAATATGAAAATTTCTGTATTCGTTTGGAGATTCTTGTCTGACTGAAACAACAAAGAACAGTCTCTGGGAGTTTTAGTATGGCTAGCTAACCATAACTTTCTGGAAGAACATCTGGATGCAGTTTCAGCTTCTAAAGTCTATCATATTTTATGTCATTAAATTTCTGTAGTTCTAAATTATTGATTTCAATTCTTTTCCTAGGTTGTGCCCATCCATTTTAAGAGCTGTATATCTTTTATGCAGAAAATACAAAGAATGTAGTTGACTATCAATAAAAATTATTATTATCAATTAAACTACCGGAGTTTTCCCTTCTTGTCTCAGTTTCAGAATATAAGCATTACACCAAACACATAACATGCATATACATATATACCCATACATACAAATGTAATTTTCCTTTATTGTGATTACTCAATTGCTTTAAGTAGTAGAAGTTATGACATTTGTTTGATTATAATCATTTCAGCAATGTCATGGATAAGCTACTGGTCTCTGGACTTTAAAGAGAGAGGATCTGGGACTTCCCTGGAGTTCCAGTGGTTAAGACTCCATGCTTCCAATGGAGGGGGTGCGGATCGGATCCCTGGTCAGGAAACTAAGATCCCACATGCTGCACAGCATGGCCAAAGAAAAGAGAGGATCCTAACATCAGGAGCACATAATTAATACTCTGTAAATATCAGAAGGGTGTCTTGAACTTATTTCTAAAACAACTTTTTTTAAAATTGAAGTATATTTGATTATATTATATTAGTCTCAGGTGTGCAGCGTATTGATTCAGTATTTTACAGATTATATTCCATTAAAATTTATTATAAGATAATGGCTATAATTCCCTGTGCTATATAATATAACCTTGTTGTTTATCTATTTTATACATAGCAGCTTATATTTCTTAATCCCATACCCTTCATTTGCCCCTCTCCCCTTTGATAACTACCAGTTTTTCTATATCTGTGACTCTTTCCTTTTTTAATTACCTTTTACTATACTGAACCTCTTTCTTTTAGGAATTGTTATATATAATCTTCTCAGTCATATTTCCTATAATTTTTCCTTTTCTAAAACCTTATTTTCCCAAAGGCGATAAGTTATATATTTCGTGTTCTACATTTACATTCTGCTTAGCATTCCCTCACTATCGTATATGTGAATGAGTGTATATGATCAGAGAGCATTGTTTCCTTTACACTTTCTGCAATGTTCATGTTTTTAAAAGTTATAAAAGGCAGATTGTTTAATGTACCTTCCTAGCATTTTAAATACTTCCAAGTTCAAAAGTACTCTTTCTCAAGGCTGTTAGATACATGTATGATTCATAACATGAAACAGGGTTGCCTGTTTTTCTTTCTCAATTGAGTTGATGTTTATAGTTTTCCAGCCTTATCATCTGTCTAGGGAAAAAAAAAATCTAACATACTTTAATGTCATTATCATAGATCTTATGGTTTGAGAAAATTCTCCTTTCTTCAATCTCCTTTCCAGTTTTAAAGCTTTTACCTCTCCTTTCATTGTGTCACCAAAATGTAGTTTGGCAATCAGTTGACGTGGAACTTCAGACAATTAAATCTTCTGGACAGAAAATGCTGTTGTGTTCTTAAGGCTTTTCAGCAGTTATTTGGACCTCTCATAGAAATTTCTAAATTACAGGATTGCTAAACAACTTCAGACAAAACATTAATGTTTGGCTAAAAAGACCATTTTCTCAGATTCCTTCCCCATAAACCCATGTTTCTCTACCCAACCCCCCAGATTCAGAACATTTCCTAGCAAAATTGCTTCTGAAGTCCATTTTTAAGTTAGAAGAAATCTATACAGAGGACAATACCACATTGTTTTAGACTTATATTTCTTAATCCCATACCCTTCATTTGCCCCTCTCCCCTTTGGTAACCACTAGTTTTTCTATATCCATGACTCTTCTTTTTAAATTACCTTTTACTCTACTGAACCTCCTTCTTTTAGGAACTGTTATATATAATCTTCCATATATATGGGATCTATACTATCTATTCAAACTTGACCCAGACTCAGAATTGATAAGAGTGCTCTGAACCTTAGCATTCTCTTGGGTCTTTTATTTTGCAGACTTACCTGTAGATAGATACTCACTGGGATTCAGAACCTATCATGCATCACCACAGGAAAAGATTCAAATACAATCAAAGTATGGGAAAATCAAAACTGTATTTTCCAAACAGGTTAAACGTGTATGTCTGTATAAAGCTTAACCAGCTAAGGCAGGTCAGTATTTCTCCATTTGAAAACTTAGAGTGTCGGAACATTAAGTGTGTCACGCATATTTCTAGGCAAATTGTGCGCCAGTGCTTTTCTCTTTACAATTAAATATTTCCAGTAGTTCAGGAATTTTTTTTTTAAGTATTCTATTGAGCTGACTAATGATCACAAAAGTGATTCTGGCTTATGGTTAGTTTATTCCATTCTTTGCAAAGTATTTTTTACCTACTCTAGAGCACGATGCAATAAATAAGACCCAGTTTTAGTGAGAACTACAAACAATTAAACAGTTAACTGGAATTCAGTAAGAAGAGTGCTGAAATAGTAGTAAATGCATATTGCTGTGGGAGCACATTGGGGTGCCTCTAATTCAGGCTTGGAATGTTAGAAATGGCTAGCTACATGGAATAATGACATCCAACCTGAGATCTAAGGAATAAATTGGCCAAAGAAGGGAAGAATGTAAGAATGTTCCATGTAGAAGGAAAAGCAAGTTTAAAGCCTCAGAGGTTTAAAAAAAAAAAAGTTATATGTAGGGAACCTGAAAGCTCAGTGTGCCTGATAACAATAGTTTGAAGGGAGGACTGGTATCAGATGATGGTGGGGAAATGCGGACTAGATCATGAAGAGCTTATTTTTTCCGTCTCTCTTCCTCCTTTTTAAAAAACAGATTTATTGAGGTATATAATTTACATGCCACATAGTGCATCCCTTTAAAGTGTACAGTTTTTAGTATATTAACAGGGTTGTACAACCATCACCACAGTCAATTTTAGAACATTTTCATCACCTCAGAAAGAAACCCTATACCCTTCAGCTATTAACACCCCTACCAACTATCCCAGCCCTAAGCAACTACTAATCTACCTTCTATCTCTATATATTTACCTATTCTGCAGATTTTATATAAATGGAATCTTATATAGTCTTTTGTGACTGGCTTCTTTCACTCAGTATATTGTTTTCAAGGTTTATCCATGTCATAGCATGTATCAGTACTTCTTTTCATGGCCAAATAATGTTCCATTGTATAGATAAGCTACATATTGTTCAGCAATTCATCAGTTGATGAACATTTGGGTTGTTTCTACCTTTGGTAGCTATTATGAGTAATGCTACTATGAACATTCATGTACACATTTTTATGTGGACATATCTTTTCATTTCGCTTGCTTTCCTAGGAGTGAAATTGCTGGATCGTATCTTTAACTTTATGTGGAACTGACAGACTGTTTTCCAAAGTGGTTGCACCATTTTACATTCCCACCAACAATGTGTGAGGATTCCAGTTTCTCCATGTCTCACCAATACTTATTTGTGTTTTTGATTATAGCCATCCTAGTGGATATGAAGTAGTTCTCATTGTGGTTTTGATTTGCATTTCCCTGATGACTAATAATGGTAAGCATTTTTTATATGCTTTTGGCCATTTCTCTTCTGTCTTTGGAAAAATGTCTGTTTGATCCTCTGCCCATTTTTATGTTGAATTGTCTTTTTATTATTGAGTTATAAAAGATAACTCATTGTTAGACATATGACTTGTAAATATTTTCTCCTGTCCTGTAGGTTATCTTTTCTCTTTATGGTATTCTTTGATGCACAGATGCTTTTAATTTTGAAGTCCATTTTATCTATTGTTTCTTTTATTGCTTGTGCTTTTGGTGTCATATCTAAGAAACTATTGCCTAATCCACTGTCATGAAGGTCTTTTCCTAAGTTTTCTTCTAGAAGGTTTAGCTCTTACATTTAGATTTCTCTTCAGTTTTGAGTTAATTTTTGTATATGGTGTGAAGTAGGGGTCTACATTTATTCTTTCACATGTGTCCCATCACCACTTGTTGAAAAGACTATTCTTTCTTCATTGAATAGTCTTGGCACCCTTGTTAAAAATCAATTGGCCATGAATGTGAGGGTTTATTTTGGGACTCTCAATTCTACTCCATTGATCTATGTGTCTGTCCCTATGCCATTGCTACATCATTTTGATTACTTGTAGTTTGTTTTTTTTGTTTGTTTGTTTGTTTTTGCGGTACGCGGGCCTCTCACCGCTGTGGCCTCCTCTCCCGTTGCGGAGCACAGGCTCCGGAAGCGCAGGCTCAGTGGCCATGGCTCACGGGCCTAGCCGCTCCACGGCATGTGGGATCTTCCCGGACCGGGGCACGAACCCGCGTCCCCTGCATTGGCAGGCGGATTCTCAACTACTGCGCCACCAGGGAAGCCCATACTTGTAGTTTTATAGTAGGTTTGAAGTCAAGAAGTGTGTCTTCCAGCTTTGTTCTTTTTCAAGATTTTTGTGGCTGTTCTAAGTCCCTTGCATTTCCATATAAATTTTAGGGTCATCTTGTCGATTGCTGCAACAGTAACAAAACAAAACAAAACAAAACAAAACAAAAAACCCAGCAGGGATTTTGATAAGGATCACACTGAATCTATAAATCAATTTGGGGAGTATTATCTAAGTCTTCCAATCCATGGGCATGGGATATCTTACCATTTATTTAAAACTTCATTAATTTCAGCAACATTTTGTAGTGTTCAGTGTAAAAGAGTTATACTTAAAAAAAATTTTTTTTTTTAGTGACTGACCTTAAGTTTGCAGTATGTATTTATAGCTCATCCAAGTCCTCTTTCACATAACACTATACCACTTCAGAGGTAGTGCAGCTACCTTATTATAAAGTATTATTCAATTCCCAGTTCCTCCTTGTAACATTGCTGTCATTCACTTCAATGAATACATCGTTGCTGTTATTACTTTGAGCAAACTGTTTTCTGTTAGATCAATCATGAATAAGAAAAATAAAAGATTTTGTCTTACCTTCATTTATTCCTTCATGCTCTTCCTTTCTTTTTGTAGATTCAAATTTCTGAGCTATGTAATTTTCCTTCTTTCTGAAGAATTTTTTAATATTGCTTGCAAGCAGGTCTACTGGTGGAAAATTCTTTCAATTTTGTTTGTATGAGAAAGTCTTTATTTCTCCTTTTCTTTTTTTTTAAGACTATCCTTTATTTACTTTTTTTTTTGGCTGCATTGGATCTTCGTTGCTGCGCGCAGGCTTTCTGTGGTTGCAGCGAGTGGGGCTACTCTTCGTTGCAGTGCGTGGGCTTCTCATTGTGGTGGCTTCTCTCGTTGTGGAGCACGGGCTGTAGGAGAGTGGGCTTCAGTAGTTGCAGCACACGGGCTTAGTAGCTGTGGCACACAGGCCCTAGAGTGCATGGGCATCAGTAGTTGTGGTGCGCAGGATCAGTAGTTGTGGTGCACGGGCTTAGTTTCTCTGCGGCATGTGGGATCTTCCAGACCAGGGCTCGAACCTGTGTCCCCTGCACTGGCAGGTGGATTCTTAACCACTGTGCCACCAGGGAAGTCCCTCTCTCCTTTACTTTTGAAGGATAATTTCACTGGATGCAGAATTCTAGATTGATGGGGCTTTTTCTTTCAAACTTTAAATATTTCACCCCACTGTCTTCTTGCATGGTGCCTGATATAACTCTTACCCTTGCTCCTCTATAGGTAAGGTGTTTTTTGCTGTGGCTTCTTTCAAGATTTTCTCTTTGATTTTCTTCAGTTTGAATATAATGTATATACTTGTATGTTTTTTGGTATTTATCCTGCTTGATGTTTTGAGTTTCCTGGATCTGTGGTTGGTACCTGTCACTAATTTTGGAAAATTCTTGGTCATTGCTTCAAATATTTCTTTTGTTCCTTTTTCTCTTTCTTCTCCTTCTGGTATTCCTGCAACACTATGTTATACCTTTTGTAATTGTCCCACAGTTCTTGGATATTCTGTTTTGTCTTTTTCTTTCTTTTTTCTCCTTGCATTTCAGTTTCGGAAGTTTCTATTGAGATTTCTTCAAGCTTGCTGATTCTTTTTTCAGCTGTGTCTAGTGTATTGATGAACCCATCAAAGACAGTCTTCATTTCCGTTACAGGGTTTTTGATTTCTAGCATTTTCTTTCTTAGAGTTTCTGTCTCTCTGCTTACATTGCCCATCTATTTCTGCATGATGTCCACTTTTTCCATTAGGTATGCCTTTAGCATATTAATCATAGTTATTTTAAATTTCCAGTCCGACAATTCCAATGTCTTTCTTATCTGAGTCTACTTCTGATGCTTGTTCACTCTTTCTCTTCAAACTGTGTTTATCTTTTTAGTATGTCTTGTAATTTTTTGTTGAAAGCTGCACATGATATATTGGGTAAAAGGAAACTAAGATAAATAGACCTTTTAGTGTGAGGTTTTATGTTTATCTGGCTAGGGACTTGGCTGTATTTACTGTAGCTGTAGTGTCAGTGGCTAAAATTTCCTTTGGTGTCCTGTCTTTTTTTTTTTTGTCTTTTGTCTTCAGTGTTGTCTGGAGGTTCTCTAGAGACTTCTTAAATAAGATCTGATACATGCAGTTATTTGAGTTGTATTCCTCTGCTATTATACAGGAACCCTATTTGGGTGATGTCAAGGTATGTAGGGAGGGAGAGCATTTTACAGTTCTGAGGTCAGGTCTTTTAGTGAGTCTTCTAGTGAGCCTGTGCCCCTGGGCTGTGATCTTTGCAAGTATTTCTCAGTCCCCCTACCCTCCTTAGGTGAGACATTAAGGCTAAAAAAGGGCTGGAGTTGGCTCTTCTCTTTCTCTAGCTCCATTAGGCTCTGGTAAAAACCCATCTGTTAGGCTCTGGTGAAATGGTTTCTTTTGAGGCCAAGCCTCGTTAAGAATAGAATGTTCTGGGTTTATTTTAAAATAGCTGTTTTGTCCTTTTACATGCTGGATGCAAAAGGAAATTTTTCTCTTATCTCCACTGTGAGAACCTTGTAGAGCTCCCAGAGGTAAAACTCACAAAAGTGTGGGAGACCTTCTAAAACTAGACACTCCTGGAATTTTTAACTCTTAAACTTGATCACACTGAGCCTCCAAGAATTCATAAGTTACAGTTTAGATTTTCCTACCCTGGTATCAGTCCCCATGGAAGTTTCAAGGTTTCTGCTCCAGTAGGTTGTAATTCTGTATATCTGCCTGTTTGTTTCTCTAATTTTGGAGGTAGTGGTTTGCCCTGTGTCCTCAGTTTTCTGATGGATCTAAGAAGAGTTGTTGATATTCAGTTTGTTCATCACTTTTCTTGTTCTGTGGGCAAGAATGACAGCTTCAAAGCTCCTTACATACTGGTCTAGAAACCAGAAGTTACCACTTATTTTGTTAAATTTATTCCTGAGTATTTTGTTCTTTTTGCTGTCATTGTAAATGCAATCATTACCTTCTTCTTAAAAAATTATTTATTTATTTAGTTAGTTGCATGGAGTGTTAGTTGCGGCAGACAGACTCCTTAGTTGTGGCTCGTGGGCTTCTTAGTTGCAGCTCCAGAGCTCCTTAGTTGTGGCATGCAAACTCTTAGTTGTGACATGCATGTGGGATCTAGTTCCCTGACCAGGGATCAAACCCAGGCCACCTGCATTAGGAACGTGGAGTCTTATACACTGCGCCACCAGAGAGGTCCCTCATTGCCTTCTTAATTTTCAGATTGCTCATTACTGGTATATGGAAACACAATTAATTTTTATGTATTGATCTTATATCCTGCAATTTTTTTTTTTTTTTTTTTTTGCGGTATGCGGGCCTCTCACTGTTGTGGCCTCTCCCGTTGCGGAGCACAGGCTCCGGACGCGCAGGCTCAGCGGCCATGGCTCACGGGCCGCTCCGCGGCATGTGGGATCTTCCCGGACCGGGGCACGAACCCGTGTCCCCCGCATTGGCAGGCGGACCCTCAACCACTGCGCCACCAGGGAAGCCCCTGCAATCTTTTTAAAGTCATTTATTCTAATAGTGTTTCCATGATTTTATTTTTCTTGCCCAGTTGCCTTAGCTAGAACTTTTAGAACAGTGTTGAATAGAGGCATCAAGAGTAGATGTTGTGACATGCATGTGGGATCTAGTTCCCTGACCAGGGATCAAACCCAGGCCACCTGCATTAGGAACGTGGAGTCTTATACACTGCGCCACCAGAGAGGTCCCTCATTGCCTTCTTAATTTTCAGATTGCTCATTACTGGTATATGGAAACACAATTAATTTTTATGTATTGATCTTATATCCTGCAAATTTTTTTTTTTTTTTTTTTGCGGTATGCGGGCCTCTCACTGTTGTGGCCTCTCCCGTTGCGGAGCACAGGCTCCGGACGCGCAGGCTCAGCGGCCATGGCTCACGGGCCGCTCCGCGGCATGTGGGATCTTCCCGGACCGGGGCACGAACCCGTGTCCCCCGCATTGGCAGGCGGACCCTCAACCACTGCGCCACCAGGGAAGCCCCTGCAATCTTTTTAAAGTCATTTATTCTAATAGTGTTTCCATGAATTTATTTTTCTTGCCCAGTTGCCTTAGCTAGAACTTTTAGAACAGTGTTGAATAGAGGCAGCAAGAGTAGATATCCTTGCCTTATTCCTGATCTTAGGGGGAAAGCATTCAGTCTTTTTCCATTAAGTATGTTAACGGTGGGATATATACATACATCCCACTGTTATAATATGTTATATATATATGATATTTATCAGGTTGAGGAAGTTCATTTCTATTCCTAGCCTATTCCTATTCTATACCTACATTTTTGCAAACATATAGTATAATATCACAACTAGGTTATTGACATCGATGTATTTCACAGATCTTATCCAGATTTACTTACTTTTACTTGTACTCACTTGTGTTTATGTATTAATAAGTGCTACCCAGTTTTGTCACTTGGGTAGTTTCATGTGTCCACCACCACAGTCAGCATCAGACATCCCAAGTTGTGTGTGTCAATAGTTAATTTCTTTTTATAGTTTGTTTAATCATTTACCTGCTGAAGTGCATCTGGGCTAATTCCAGTTTGGGGCTATTACACATAAAGCTGCTATGAACATTCATGTACAGGTTTTTGTATGAACCTAAGTTTTCATTTCTCTGAGACAAATGCCCAGGAGTGCAATTGCTGGGTCATATAGTAGTTGCATGATTAGTTTTTTTAAGAAACTGCCTACATGTTTTCTGAAGAACCTTTTAAGCTATGTGAAGAACTTGGACTTGATTGTTAGGGCATTAGGGGGCCATTTTAATATTAATCCCAATTTTAATATTTTGAATTTGAAGAGCTTGTCAAACCGGAGAATATGCCTGCTGGGCAGGTATATAGGTGAACCTGAAACTGATAAATCGGACTTGGAATGAAGATAAAGAATAGTCATTAGTATATGATTTATTTTAGAAGCTCTGTGTAGGGATGGTATTTCCCAGGGAGAGTACAAGGAATGAGGGGGGAGAAAAAGAGAACAGAACCAGGGACAGACCTCTGAAGATTACCAACATTTTTAGGAGGCTGAGAAAGAGCTAGACTTAAGAGGAGAACCAAAAGAAAATTTGATATTGTGGAAACCATGGGGAGAAAGTGCCTTCAAGAAGAAAGAAATGGTCAGCAGTGTTACCAAAGTAAAATGAAATCGGTTTAAAAAAGATTTTTAATAACCTTGATGAAAGAAGTTTCAGTGAAGTGGTAGAGTAGGAGCCTCATTCACAGTGGGTTGAGAAGTGACTAGGTGAAGTAAGATAGCAATGGAGATGGAATTTTGCAAGTGGAAGGGAGAGGGAGGTTAGTTAAATAGAAAAGAATGTGGGGTCCAGGGTGTGTCAATTTTAGCTTGAGAGGAGTTGGGCTTATCTTGATGGTAATAAGGAGTCAGTAGAAAGGGAGGGGTTGATAATGCACCAAAGAGAAGGAATTCTTGATTAAGGATCCTAATGATACAAAGCAGAGTGGTAGACAGAGCATAGCAGAGGGATAGACTTCAGGAGACAAGGTAAGTTTTCCTTTGTGACAGGAGGAAGGGAAGTAAGGGGCAAGTAGATTAAGTTAGTTTCTAGATCTGATGGTAGAAAGTTGAGGGAGTTTACTTCTGATGGCTTATATTTTCTCTGTGGTATAACAGAAGGGGTCATTTGTTAGGAGTGAAAAGGGGATGATAAGGTAGGAAGTTTGAGGAGAGTGGAAAAGGTTGAGACAGCTGCTATAGAGAATGGGAGAGAGAGAGCTGGCTAGAAAAGTAGGAATATTTCTAGGTCATAGTTTGGGCCTGTTGGGCATACATTTTTTTTAATGATCCCAGTCTTCTGGTTATATATTTTTTTCCAGGAGAGTTCAGCAGACTAAGTGGAGATATGGGAAAAGATCATTGTGTTGATCCAGGGTTGGAGTTTGTTCCACATAACATTGAGTTGATTAAGCATAGTTGTCTAATAGACTTTTAAATCAGATGGGTCTCAGTTTTAATCCAATTTTGACCACTTAGTGATTTAGGAGGATTACTTAAGCTTCTCTAAGCTTCAGTATCCTAATAATCAAACCACACCTAACCATATCAGTTTCCTAGTCATAATAATACCTATCTCTTTCAGTGATGAGGAATAAATGAGACAAACAAGTAAGTCCCTTAACACATAGTTTGGCACATAAACGTTAATAAATAGCAGCTTTTATTGTTATTTGTGGCCCAGTCCTGTCCCTTATTAGCTGAATGATTTTAGGCAAGTCTCTTTCCTTTTTATTTGCAAAAAGGACATTATAATACTTGTTGGGAGTATGTATTCATTTGGGTATCTTGAAGGGAAAAAAACACTATGCCAAGGCTTCCCTGGTGGTGCAGTGGTTAAGAATCCGCATGCCAATGCAGGGGACAGGGGTTCAAGCCCTGGTCCGGGAAGATCCCACATGCCTCGGAGCACCTAAGCCTGTGTGCCCGAGGGCCCATGAGCCACAACTGCTGAAGCCCACACACTCTAGAGCCCATGCTCCGCAACAAGAGAAGCCACCACAGGGAGAAGCCTGTGCACCGCAACAAAGAGTAGCCCCCTCTCACCGCAACTAGAGAAAGCCCGCGTGCAGCAACGAAGACCCAACGCAGCCAAAAATAAATAAAATAAATAATTTTTTTTTAAAAAAGAGCACTATGCCAGGCAAATCCTTTACACCACTTAGTAACTTTGAGTAGAAGCAGAATCTGTAGGAGAGTTTTTAGAAAATTAAATTGGAAAGTTAGGTGGGAATTTTGGCCTTTGTTTTATAATCAATAGATAGCCTTTAAAAGTTCATTAGCAGAGAGATAACATGAAAGTGGTGTTTTGAGAATATTAACTTAACAGTAGTGTGATAGGATTTATAATGTAAGCCAGATACCACCTTTTCAGAGATGCCTTCCATAACCACCCTGAGAATCTAAGATTTGCTTCCTCCTCCTTTTTAACCCCTTACCCTATATCATTTTCCAATGTCATAGTAACATTTGTAACTATTTACAATTACCTTGTTTATTTGTTTATTTTTTTCCTGTCTCCCTCCGCTAAGATATATGCTTCATGAGAAAAGGGATGCTGTTTGCCTTACTGCTGTATCCCATTACCCAGAAGAGTGCCTAGCACATAGAAGCTATTCAGTAAATATGTGTTGAATGAATGAAATATAAGAAGGAACTAGAAGGAGAGAGACTAGTTAAGAAATTATTAGAGGGCTTCTCTGTTGGCTCAGTGGTTAAGAATCCGCCTGCCAACGCAGGGGACATGGGTTTGAGCCCTGGTCTGGGAAGATCCCACATGCCGCGGAGCAACTAAGCCTGTGTGCCACAACTACTAAGAATGAGGGGGGAGAAAAAGAGAACAGAACCAGGGACAGACCTCTGAAGATTACCAACATTTTTAGGAGGCTGAGAAAGAGCTAGACTTAAGAGGAGAACCAAAAGAAAATTTGATATTGTGGAAACCATGGGGAGAAAGTGCCTTCAAGAAGAAAGAAATGGTCAGCAGTGTTACCAAAGTAAAATGAAATCGGTTTAAAAAAGATTTTTAATAACCTTGATGAAAGAAGTTTCAGTGAAGTGGTAGAGTAGGAGCCTCATTCACAGTGGGTTGAGAAGTGACTAGGTGAAGTAAGATAGCAATGGAGATGGAATTTTGCAAGTGGAAGGGAGAGGGAGGTTAGTTAAATAGAAAAGAATGTGGGGTCCAGGGTGTGTCAATTTTAGCTTGAGAGGAGTTGGGCTTATCTTGATGGTAATAAGGAGTCAGTAGAAAGGGAGGGGTTGATAATGCACCAAAGAGAAGGAATTCTTGATTAAGGATCCTAATGATACAAAGCAGAGTGGTAGACAGAGCATAGCAGAGGGATAGACTTCAGGAGACAAGGTAAGTTTTCCTTTGTGACAGGAGGAAGGGAAGTAAGGGGCAAGTAGATTAAGTTAGTTTCTAGATCTGATGGTAGAAAGTTGAGGGAGTTTACTTCTGATGGCTTATATTTTCTCTGTGGTATAACAGAAGGGGTCATTTGTTAGGAGTGAAAAGGGGATGATAAGGTAGGAAGTTTGAGGAGAGTGGAAAAGGTTGAGACAGCTGCTATAGAGAATGGGAGAGAGAGAGCTGGCTAGAAAAGTAGGAATATTTCTAGGTCATAGTTTGGGCCTGTTGGGCATACATTTTTTTTAATGATCCCAGTCTTCTGGTTATATATTTTTTTCCAGGAGAGTTCAGCAGACTAAGTGGAGATATGGGAAAAGATCATTGTGTTGATCCAGGGTTGGAGTTTGTTCCACATAACATTGAGTTGATTAAGCATAGTTGTCTAATAGACTTTTAAATCAGATGGGTCTCAGTTTTAATCCAATTTTGACCACTTAGTGATTTAGGAGGATTACTTAAGCTTCTCTAAGCTTCAGTTTCCTAATAATCAAACCACACCTAACCATATCAGTTTCCTAGTCATAATAATACCTATCTCTTTCAGTGATGAGGAATAAATGAGACAAACAAGTAAGTCCCTTAACACATAGTTTGGCACATAAACGTTAATAAATAGCAGCTTTTATTGTTATTTGTGGCCCAGTCCTGTCCCTTATTAGCTGAATGATTTTAGGCAAGTCTCTTTCCTTTTTATTTGCAAAAAGGACATTATAATACTTGTTGGGAGTATGTATTCATTTGGGTATCTTGAAGGGAAAAAAACACTATGCCAAGGCTTCCCTGGTGGTGCAGTGGTTAAGAATCCGCATGCCAATGCAGGGGACAGGGGTTCAAGCCCTGGTCCGGGAAGATCCCACATGCCTCGGAGCACCTAAGCCTGTGTGCCCGAGGGCCCATGAGCCACAACTGCTGAAGCCCACACACTCTAGAGCCCATGCTCCGCAACAAGAGAAGCCACCACAGTGAGAAGCCTGTGCACCGCAACAAAGAGTAGCCCCCTCTCACCGCAACTAGAGAAAGCCCGCGTGCAGCAACGAAGACCCAACGCAGCCAAAAATAAATAAAATAAATAAATTTTTTTTAAAAAAGAGCACTATGCCAGGCAAATCCTTTACACCACTTAGTAACTTTGAGTAGAAGCAGAATCTGTAGGAGAGTTTTTAGAAAATTAAATTGGAAAGTTAGGTGGGAATTTTGGCCTTTGTTTTATAATCAATAGATAGCCTTTAAAAGTTCATTAGCAGAGAGATAACATGAAAGTGGTGTTTTGAGAATATTAACTTAACAGTAGTGTGATAGGATTTATAATGTAAGCCAGATACCACCTTTTCAGAGATGCCTTCCATAACCACCCTGAGAATCTAAGATTTGCTTCCTCCTCCTTTTTAACCCCTTACCCTATATCATTTTCCAATGTCATAGTAACATTTGTAACTATTTACAATTACCTTGTTTATTTGTTTATTTTTTTCCTGTCTCCCTCCGCTAAGATATATGCTTCATGAGAAAAGGGATGCTGTTTGCCTTACTGCTGTATCCCATTACCCAGAAGAGTGCCTAGCACATAGAAGCTATTCAGTAAATATGTGTTGAATGAATGAAATATAAGAAGGAACTAGAAGGAGAGAGACTAGTTAAGAAATTATTAGAGGGCTTCTCTGTTGGCTCAGTGGTTAAGAATCCGCCTGCCAACGCAGGGGACATGGGTTTGAGCCCTGGTCTGGGAAGATCCCACATGCCGCGGAGCAACTAAGCCTGTGTGCCACAACTACTAAGCCTGCTCTCTAGAGCCCGAGGGCCACAACTACTGAGCCTGCGTGCAACAACTACTGAAGCCCACGCACCTAGAGCCCGTGCTCCACAACAAGAGAAGCCACCACAATGAGAAGCCTGCATACCGCAACGAAGAGTAGCCCCATCTCACCGCAACTAGAGAAAGCCCGCGTGCAACAACGAAGACCCAATGCAGCCAAAAATAAATAAAAAATAAATAAATAAATTTTTTTAAAAAAGGTGACATTAAAAAAAATTATTAGAATAATTTCAACATTAGGGTATGAAGATCTAGATAGGGATGATAGCAGTGGAAATGGAAGGAACAAATAAAAATTACAAAGAAAGAATGATTTTTAATATATTAGAAGGGACAGAATGAGGTAAGCAACAAGATGGTTCCATGATTTCCAAAGTGGGTGATTGGAGCAGTGACAGTTTCATTATTGAAAGCGTCTGCCTCCATCTCCTTTTACAACTTTTTATGTCCAATACTTAGAACAGCGCCTAGCATATAGTGATGGGCAGTAAATATTTGAATGAAGGAAGGAAAATGGGAAATCAGAAGGTTACATCTTATATGCATTGTGTGTTTGAAGTAACAATAGGACACCCAAGCAGGTAGAAGCTGAGGCTAAAATTCTGTAAAGAATTAAGAGCCTTGGGATTTACAGCATTTAAGGGGAAAGAACCAACTAAACAGAAGAGGCAGCCCCAGAGATGGGAGAGTAACAGGAGTATGGTTTCAAGATAACAAAGACAGAGCCAGGAAGAAGGAGCTAGCTACCAATGTTGCATGCTTCGGAAAAGCTGAAGAAAATGAGGACTGGAGAAGACAAGAATGATCTTGGAAAGAGCAACCTACACAGAGCAATGAAGTGAAAATCACATTACAAAGAGTGTGAGGAATGAGTGGTTAATGAGATACATTTCCCCCACAGAGCTAAAGGAAGAGAGGCAATGTGGCAATCTGAGATAATCATTTAAAGGAAGTATAGTTTGCTTTGTTTTTTTTTATATAAAGACATAAACATCTTGTAGACAGAAGAAAGATCGACAGTCTAAGACAGTTGTCAAATTTTAGTGTGCACAAGAATAACAAGCTTTTGCCTGGACTTCCCTGGTGGTCCAGTGGCTAAGACTGTGCTTCCACTGCACGGGGTGTGGGTTCAATCCCTGGTCGGGGAACCAAGATCCCACATGCCATGCAGCCAAAAAAAAAAAAAAAAAAAAAGGGTTTTGTTTAAAATGCAAGTTGTTGGCACCGTATAAGGGGAACCCGATTCAAAAAGTCTGGGTACCAGATATCAGCATTTTAAAACAAGTAACTCCCACGCCCACCCTCCCCCCCAAGACACACACAGGCACATGTACCCATTTAAGAGATTCTGATATGTTTAAATACTAAGACCACACTCTGACCAACACTGGTCCAGGGAGTAATTGAAGTCAAAAGAAAGGGTGGGAAGGGAATTAGTTAAGGGTTAAGCTTTGGGAAGAAGGAGTTCATCTCCTTTAAAAGAAACAGGAAATACATCAACTATACGTCAATTTAAAAAAAAAAAAAGAATCACCATGAAAGTTACTATTAAGCTCTCAAAAAACAAAAAACCGGAAGAGGTGGTACAGAGAAATTCTGAGATTGTACACTGAGCTTCAAAGATGTTTTCAGGTGGAGAGGAGGGCAAATAAGTTTGCTTCATTTGCATGACCTTGATTTTTTCCTTTAAGTGGGAAGAAAGGTTATCTACTCTGGGCAGGCAAGAGAGAATTTGAGGAGAGTGGAAAGGTCCAAAACAGCTGCTGTGGGAGATGCAACAGAGTCACCAAGGAGGAACTTAAGCCCCACTGAGCAGCATTAGGCTTCTGTTAAGTTAGGTGGCATGACTGGCGGACCCAGTCAGCAGTTACCTGACAGTTTTCAAAGTAAGGAATAGTCCTAAAAACATGTTTCTTCTCTTGGTAATTCGTCATGACTCTGTCATCTGTAGATTTACTTACACCTTTTTTGACGATTTTACCCTGTCTCACACTTCATGGAATGATGAACTTCATATACAGGGTATTTTACTTTATAAGTATTTAAAATTTACCTGACTTTCAACTCAAAAGGTAGTTCCTGTGATTTGCTAAAACATAATTACATTCATTTTCTCCATACTCTTCAAGTTTTTATGGACTTTGATTACAATTCATATGATGCTTGCTGTCATTTTACAGATTGGTTTTTCTAAGGCCAGCTCTGTGGAAGGTGTATATTTTCACCTGAGCACCAGAAGATACCAGGTGAATGTAGGGCCCTGGCTCAGGGCAAAGGAAACCAACCTGCTTAGCTTTCTGTCGATTTGGATAAATAGGAATCAGTTGGAACTAAGTGGGGAGGAACACCTAGGCACAATACTGTTTATACTATACTTATCTTACTAAATACTTTCAACAACCTGTATAATAGATAATAGAAGATCTCTATTTACAAATAAGGAAACAGGCTAAGATGCCTAGATTGCCTCAAATATATGATCAGCTGAGGTAGGTTTGAGAAATTCTGAAATATCAGTTGTCTGAAAATAGTATAGAAAATAGTTGTAAAGAATGCAACCCATTGAAGGAATACATGATTGTTTAGTTACCTATTCCCCAAGTTAGGTAGCCAGAAGTGTTTTGTTTGTATTGTTGAAACACCTTCTCAATATTAATAACAGTAACTAATTTATTAAGCCCTTCTGTGTGCTAGGTATTGTTCTAAGCTTTTTGCAAGATTAAACTCATTTAATCTTCAGTAACCCTATAAGGTAGGTAATATTTATCATCCCCATTTTACAGATGAAGAAAGTGAGAGAGGATAAATAACTTGCCCAAAGCTACAGAGCTAGTAAGTGACAGAGCCCCAGACAGACTTGCTCTCCAGCTTACTATGCTCTTAGCGAGTATTCTGTGCTGCCTTTCACTGGCCTTCATGTTAAATAAGGATAACTTTTCAAACAGCTTAGCAAGTTATTCTGCATCATCTGATGACCTTTTGTTTAATAGCAATAATATAACTAAGTGAAAAGAAAGAATCAGGTCTTCGCTATAATCTCTTATACACAGTCAAGATTCTAACGTCTGTAGTTAATTCATAGTGTGAAGTTTGGGTATTTGAGAAGAATGCAACATGTTTTCTCGTGACACTTTACCAGAGTGGGAAAGGCATAAGAAGAGCAGTGCTTGTTTTGTTTTGTTTTTTTCGGCCGCACCGCGCAGCTTGCAGGATCTTAGTTCCCCGACCAGGGATTGAACCCAGGCCACGGCGGTGAAAGTGCCGAGTCCTAACCACTGGACCACCAGGGAATTCCCAGAAGAGCAGTATTTGGAATAGATCTCCATGATCTTTGTAAATAAAATGTATTGAGTTCTCTTATGTTGGCTGTGGGCATTGGTGGGTAGTAAAATATTTGGAAACTGATAAAAATTGGATCCTGAAAATAAAAATTTGTCTGCTCGTTGCATTTCTTAAATTTAAAAGGACTTTAATTAGTGTTTTTAAAAATTTTTTATGATATATTTATTTCAAGTTCTTAATAGCCACATGTGGCTAGTGGCTATCATATTAGTTTAGGTCCAAGCTGACCAAGGGGTCATTTATGTAGTAAGATCTTAAGTCTCTGGATGAACCCAGGGTGTCAATAGTAATTTGTTCTGATTTCTTTAATTCTTTTTGGGGGCCTTGTGAAGAAAAATTTGAGTTAATAAAAGTCCAAACAGCTGTATCATCACCGTGTAAAAAGCAGGCAGCTCAGGGGTGTGGAATTTGAGAGCACAGAAGAGCCAAAAGGACACTTGACCCCTATTGATGACTTTATTGCTCTATTTTTAAAGGACTCTGGTTAACATACCTCTTGTGCTTTTTTTTTTTAACTTTAATAACACACTTGATTCTCATGTGGTAGTTATGTTCTATAAAGTCACTGTGAACGCTGGATTAGTAAATAGTGGATTATTGTCCCCAGGGGTTAGGTTGTTGGGAGCCTATGGTCACATTTCATCAACTAATCAATACGTAACCTAGTTTTGTGAGTGTTTCTATTTAAAGACACCTTAAGGATTCAATGAATCAACTATATATTAATATATAATATTATATATTATATACTACTAATAATATGTAATAACATCGTGCCAACAGCACCATAACTCGTGTCTGAATGAAGCATATCTAATACATATATTTTCTCTGAAAGGCACGTCACAGCCTTCCTGCGCTTAGGAACACTAGGCAGCACTTCAGCATTACACTTGGGGCCCATTTTATTTTATTTTTTTTAATTTTTTTATTTTTTCGGTATGCGGGCCTCTCATGGTTGCGGCCTCTCCCGTTGCGGAGCACAGGCTCCGGACGCGCAGGCTCAGCGGCCATGGCTCACGGGCCCAGCCGCTCCGCGGCATGTGGGATCTTCCCAGACCGGGGCACGAACCCGTGTCCCCTGCATCGGCAGGCGGACTCTCAACCACTGCGCCACCAGGGAAGCCCGGGGCCCATTTTAAACAGCAAAATCACCAAGAAAAAGCACAAAAATGTAAAAAACACGGTATGAAGAGACGATGGAAGGGACCCTTGTTTTCTGTATGAGAGCTGAAACAAGGCAGAGCATCACCTGGTTTGACTTCAAATGAAAGTGTGTGTGTCAGCTGACTCAGTTTTTTGCCATCCCGCACATGTGCTGTCTTTGGATGACCACTAAAGTGCCACAACTATTGATTTCAGGGTTACAGATAAATTTTAATGAGTGGACGTATTTGCAAGTATGGAATCTGTAAATAATGAGAATCAACTGTATATGAATGCATTCTAAATTTTGAAATGAAAAATGAGGGAATTCCCTCATGGTCCAGTAGTTGGGACTCAGCACTTTCACTGCGGGGCCTAGGTTCAATCCCTGGTCCAGGAACTAAGATCCCACAAACCGTGAGGTGCAGCCAAAAAAAAGGGAAAATATAGGGTTTTCTTGCCCATCTCTAACTTTCCTACCCCCAGCTCCATCTTTTCTTTCCAGAAGTAACAGTGGTTACTCAGTTTCCTATGCATCTACATATATGTGTACTTACAGAAATAAATATTTTTAAATAAGTGGATCTCATGATACATACTGTTCTATGGTTTATTTTTTCTCATGATGTCTTAAGAAATCTTTTCATATCAGTATGCACAGAATTATCTCATTCTTTTCAGTATTCTGTGGTGTGTATGTACCACAGTTTAATTAACCATTCCTCTATTGATCAGTGTTTAGTTTTTTTTCACTATTATAAGTAATACTGCAGTGAACATATTTTTAAAAATTTTTTTATTCAAACAGAAAGTCACAAAAATTACAATCATCCTCATCAGTTCTGCAGTGAATATCTTTGTACCTGTTTCTTTATCCATATGTGCAGGGTTTTCTCTAGATTACATATGTAAAAATGAAATTGCTGGATAGAAGGGTATATGCACTTAAAATTTTGTTAGAAAGGCAATTGAGTCAGTTGGATCCTCTGGGAAGCTGACACTGAGATGGAGTTAGAACTGCAAATAGTATTCAAGGGTTAGTGCCTGTGAATGACAAGGGGCAGAAGCTGAAGGAGAGGGAAAGTGGTCAGATCATGATACAGATCTATCAGAGTCTCAGCCAACTCAGCAGGATACTCTGAAGTAAAGATTACTTCTTAGAGGAGTAGTACTGCGTTGGGAAGAAACGGCTAGGCCCTAGAACTCCTTCATGCTCAGTTATTGACCAGAGGCTGTCTGAGAAAAAAGTGGCTTCATCTTGAAAAATTAGGTGAATCTGAAAGGCACTAACAGCTGTAGGCTAATTGCACTTTGGAGTTAAACTCTGAGGTGTCTTCAAGGGAGATCTGAGCAGTGTATTTCCAAGGCTGCCACTGCAGGATAATATAGCATAGTGGATAATAGCAGAGTCTAGAGCCAAACTTCCTAGGTTCAACATCTTTTTGCATGATTTTACTCAACATTTCTGTGGCTCAGTTTTTTCATCTATAAACTGGAGAAATAATGGTACCTACCTCATAGTATTGTAAAGAGATGAAATGAGCTAGTTTATCTTAAGCAATTAGAATAGTACCTGGGACATGTACTACATAAGCATTAACTGATATTGTTGCTATTATTATTATTTCAAATTGCTCCCCCAAAAGACTGTACCATTTTTCTTCCTACCATCCCAACAATGTGTAAAATAGTATTCATTTCTCTATACCTCTTCTGGTACTGGCTAATATAAATCTTAGTTTTTTGCCAATTTAATGACCAAAACATGGTATTTTGTCTTAATTTCTATTTCTTTATTATGAAGTTGAACTTTTTTTTGTTTTGTTTTGTTTTGGCTGCGTCCCACAGCATGTGGGATCTTAGTTCCCTGACCAGGGATCAAACCCGGGCCCTTGGCAGTGAAAGCACGGAGTTCCAGCCACTGGACCGCCCGGGGATTCCCTGAACATCTTTTCATCTTACTGGCCACTCTTCTGTTTGTATACTTGAAGTTTTTAATTTTTCCTCATTGATTTCTAGTACCTATTCATATATTCCAGATATTAAACTGTTATATAGTTGTAATACTTTCTCCCAGCCTCACATTGGTTTTCAAATTTATTTTTCAATATTGTTTATGGTTTCTTTTGTCGTAAAGAAGTTTAAAGTTTTGATTATCTTTTTTTTTCTTCATGGGTTTAGAGTTTTGTGTCTTTTTTTCTTTTCTTTTGAAAGTCCTTTCAAGTTTATAGTTTTTGTTTTGTTTTGTTTTGTTTACATTTAGCCATATATAGCATTTTATTTTTATCCATAATTTTAAATAATTAGCTTTTATTTTTTCCCCCAACTATAGGCAATTGCCCCAGTGCTATTCATTGACTAGCATATTTTTTCCCTGATGTTTTGAAATGCCCCCTTTACCGTATTCTAAATTCCTGTATGTATTAGATTAGAAGATACAGATATTTTTAAATGTTTGTTGTTTTGGTCTGCATTTCTTTGATTACTGGAAAGCATGAACTTTAAAAAATATATATCCTTTTGATATCCTGTATGCCATCTTATATGAATTGCTTATTCATATCCTTTGTCCATTTTTCAGTTTTGGTGTTTGATTTCACATTGATTTGAAAGGACTCACTATATATAAAGAATATTACCCCTTCATGTGTATTGCACGATGGTTATTGTTTACTTTTAAATTACAGTCATGGTCTTTTTCTTTATAGAATCTGACTGTATATATAGGTGAAAGGTCTTCCCCATTCCTAAGACCACACAGTCAACTAGACTATTTTCCTTTTTATTTTATGATTTTCATTTTTATATTTCTGCCATCTTATTTTGATGCATGGTATTAAGTAGGAATCTATCTTAATTCTTTTCTAAATGGTAAACCAATTATCTAAAACAGTTTACTAAATAATACATTATTTCCATTGATTTCTAATGCCATCATATATATATTTGGCCTGTTGAGGTGTATTTGATTCTGTTTTATTGATTGATATATCTATTTTGTGGCTAGAGAGTTTACCTTGGAAAGAAAGCACTCTGTAGAAGTATTTTCAAACAGTTTAATTTTGGAAGTTAAAAGGAAAACCCCTCTTAAGCTACAGTAAGTGAAGTGAATTGACTTGGGTTCTGCTTGTGTTCCTCTATCAACTTTCTGCCTTGTGGTCTTTAAAAAGCATACTTCATTATATCTCTAGCACCAGAAAATTTACTTGGTGATTTAAAATATTAAACTCCAAAAAAAAATAATTCCATTGTTTAAGAAACACCTTTCTTGCCAAATGTAATTGGATGTTACTCTTTAGGTCTGATCATCTCTATGACTAGAAGCAAGTATTGAAGGTAAACCTATCTCTAGAGCAGGAGTTCTTAAAATATCTGGGATAAAATATCAGTAGCTCAAATCACAGACAAGTAGTTAATTTCTTTAATATTTAAAGAGCTCTTTTACTTCAATAAGAGAAATGCAGTTGTGCCTGCCTTATCCCCCCCCTGCAAGGGGATATGTTCCAAGACCCCCAGTGGATGCCTAAAACTGCAGATAGGACCCAACCCTATATACTATGTTTTTTCCTATACATACCTACCTGTGATAAAGTTTAATTTACAAATTAGGCACAGTAAGAGCTTAAAAACAATAACTAAAATAAAGAGAACAATTATACAGTATATTGAATAAAAGTTATGTGAATGTGATCTCTCTCTTTAGCTTCAACTCTGCCAGAAATGTGGCAGCAGCTTCTTCACTGGCAGATGCAGTTTCTTTAGTAGTTTTTATATTTTTCATCCAAACCTATTCCTGAAGCTGTGTAATCATACTTTACTTGCAGTAAATGGCTTAGTATCACTTGTTTCAGGGGATCCTTTGCTGAAGTTTTCTTATAGGCTCAGTGCTTTCTGGCTTAACACATTGCCATCAATCAGCATGTCTTCCACCCACAGATTTAATGCCTTTTCCATCTTAGCTAAGCACTTATCACACACTGTGGCCGTAACTTTTGCAGTTTGAGGTACAACAGCAAAAGTGGCATGAATTTCTTTTTCCATCTTCACAATTTCACAGAAAGAAGATTCATTTTTACTGTAGATCTTAGCAATCTGAGCATACAAATTTTTTTCTTATTAAGTTGGGAACTCTCACCTTTCACATAAAAGAAGCACTTTATGATTTTGCTTTGGCATATCCTAACTGCCAGCATCACTAGTCTTGTACTTTGGGGCCATTATTAAGTAAAGTAAGGGTTCCTTGTACACAAGCACTGCAGTGCTGCAACAGTCCATTGGATAACTTAGATGACCAATAAGTGATTAACAGGTGGTAGGTAGCCCATACAGTGTGGATGCACTGGACAATGGAATGTCACATCCCAGGTGGGCTGGAGCCAGATGGTGCAAGATTTCATCATGCTACTCAAAACAGCTTGCAATTTAAAACTAGTGAATTGTTTATTTCTGGAATTTTCCATTAAATATTTTTGGACTGCGGTTGACTGCAGGTACAAACTGCATAAAGCAAAACTGTGGATAAGAGGGGAACTGTATTCCAGCCTACACATAATGGGAGTCTCAGAAGGGGAAGAGAGAAGGGACATAAAGAATATGTGAATAAATAAGAGCCAAAGTCTCTCCAGGTTTAATGAAAAACTTAACTCTGTACATTGAAGAATCTCAACAAATTCCAAGTAGGATAGACTCAAAGTAATTCACACCTAGACACGTCATAGTCAAACAGTCAAAAGCCAAAGACATAAATCTTGAAAACAGCAGGAAAAAAGTGAATCCTCATGTACAAGGGGTCCTTAATACCATTAACAATTGACTTCTCATCAGAAACCAAGAGACCAGAGAGCAGTGGGATGACATATTCGAAATGCTGCAAGAAACAGACTGTCACCTAAAAATTCTGCAAAACTATCCCTTAGAAACAAAGGAGAAATCAAGATATTCTAATATAAACAAAAACTGAGAAAATCCATCACTAACAGACCTGTCCTATAAGAAATACTGAAATGAGTCTTCAAACTGAAAGAAAAGGGCACTAGGCAGTGTTTTGAATTCACACAAAGAAATAGGGCACAATAAAGGTAACTACAAAGGTGGATATAAAAGTCAGTATATAGATCATCCAAAATGAAAATAAATAAGGAAACACAGACTTTAAATGATACATTAAACAAGATGGACTTAGTTGATATTTATAGGACTTTCCATCCAAAAACACATTACACTTTCTTCTCAAGTGCTAATGGAACATTCTCCAGGATAGATCATATCTTGGGTCATAAATCAAGCCAAACAATACACTACTTAATAACGAAGTGATCACTGAAGAAATCAAAGAGGAAATCAAAAAATACTTAGAAACAAATGACAATGGAGACACGACGACCCAAAACCTATGGGATGCAGCAAAAGCAGTTCTAAGAGGGAAGTTTATAGCAATACAATCCTACCTTAAGAAACAGGAAACATCTCGTATAAACAACCTAACTTTGCACCTAAAGCAATTAGAGAAAGAAGAACAAAAGAACCCCAAATTTAGCAGAAGGAAAGAAATCATAAAGATCAGATCAGAAATAAATGAAAAAGAAATGAAGGAAACAATAGCAAAGATCAATAAAACTAAAAGCTGGTTCTTTGAGAAGATAAATAAAATTGATAAACCATTAGCCAGACTCATCAAGAATAAAAGGGAGAAGACTCAAATCAATAGAATTAGAAATGAAAAAGGAGATGTAACAACTGACACTGCAGAAATACAAAAGATTATTAGAGATTACTACAAGCAACTGTATGCCAATAAAATGGACAACCTGGAAGAAATGGACAAATTCTTAGAAATGCACAAGCTGCCGAGACTGAACCAGGAAGAAATAGAAAATATGAACAGGCCAATCACAAGCACTGAAATTGAAACTGTGATTAAAAATCTTCCAACAAACAAAAGCCCAGGACCAGATGGCTTCACAGGCGAATTCTATCAAACATTTAGAGAAGAGCTAACACCAATCCTTCTCAAACTCTTCCAAAAGATAGCAGAGGGAGGAACACTCCCAAACTCATTCTATGAGGCCACCATCACCCTGATACCAAAACCAGACAAAGATGCCACCAAAAAAGAAAACTACAGGCCAATATCACCGATGAACTTAGATTCAAAAATCCTCAACAAAGTACTAGCAAACAGAATCCAACAGCGCATTAAAAGGATCATACACCATGATCAAGTGGGGTTTATCCCAGGAATGCGAGGATTCTTCAATATATGCAAATCAATCAGTGCGATAAACCACATTAAAAAACTGAAGGAGAAAAACCATATGATAATCTCAATAGATGCAGAGAAAACGTTCAACAAAATTCAACACCCATTTATGATAAAAACCCTCCAGAAAGTAGGCATAGAGGGAACTTACCTCAACATAATAAAGGCCATATATGACAAACCCACAGCCAATATCGTTCTCAATGGTGAAAAACTGAAACTGTTTCCACTAAGATCAGGAACAAGACAATGTTGCCCACTCTCAC
>NC_041227.1:62475508-62509516 GCF_002837175.3 Physeter macrocephalus
ATCAAGACAGTATGGTACTGGCACAAAAACAGAAATATAGATCAATGGAACAGGATAGAAAACCCAGAGATAAACCCATGCACATATGCTTCCCTTATCTTTGATAAAGGAGGCAAGAATATACAATAGAGAAAAGACAGCCTCTTCAATAAGTGGTACTGGGAAAACTGGACAGCTACATGTAAAAGAATGAAATTAGAACACTCCCTAACACCATACACAAAAATAAACTCAAAATGGATTAAAGACCTAAATGTAAGGCCTGACAGTAGAGAATGGGGAAGCGCTGAATTAGGGAAATCTAATTAGTTTCTGAGTAGTAGTGATGGTCATGAGATAGAAACTTAGGAATTTATAGTAGCACGCCTCTGCTCTGAGATATGATTTTCTTCATCAGCATTCAGCATACTGGAGGTAAGTGCAGGAGGGGCAAAACTTATATTGAATCAGGGTTATGGTTTTTGCCAGGTGGGTGCAGTGAAAGGATAGAAGTTAGGTGATAATATGATGGATCAAGGACTCTAGGCTGGATAAGGAAAGAAGTGAAGACAATAGGAAAGTGATGGATGGGAAGAAAATAGGGGCCAGTGCCAGGGATGTATAAGAACAGGTGGAAGTAACAGGAATGGACACTGTTACTATAGTGGACACTAGTGACTGGCCTAATAAACCTATCATTTTATTCGGGTTTTCAGACATTGCCTACGTATGGTTCATTAAGTTTCCTTGTTTTACGTGTTGACTCTTTTTGGCCAGTTCACTATTTATAAGCACCCGCATCTTAAGGTAGAACCCAGAAATCACAGCTGATAAAAATAATCATCACTAGCAGTGCTTCTGGAGGAAAAAAATTAAATATGTGAAGTTTTTAAGTTACCTATAGACTATTATTTTCTGTCCTTGTGCTTCTACTCATTTAAAGTATGAGCTGCCAGGGTATGACTTACACCGGAAGGTATGTGTCACTGCCTACATTGGGGCCCCCTACCAGGCCCCTTCTCAGCTGCCTCCAAGTTCTCCTAAATTTCCTCAGCCAACCTGTCACTGAAACATGAAACTTTATAATTTCAGTTAAGTTGGAATATTGTCCCTTACTTAACTACATATGCTCTTGGAAAGGGCAATATGTTAAGCCTTTATCAGTCATTAAGCCTTTTGTGGTAACGTGTTTGGTTTGTGTTACCAGTAGGATAGCTTGCCAAGATTAGATTTTTATATCCCCAGGGAGAAAGTAGAGTAAAAGATCCACATCAGTTGTAGGGATTGGGTGGGCCAGTTCACAATACCTACAGCTAATGAAGAGAGCCCCCTGAGAGGAAGAGAACGTGAGTAGGAAGAAAACTCTAGGGAGAGATGGGAGAGGGCAATAGCAAATGTTAACTTCACGATTTTGTTCAAATTCAGCCCTATATTGAAAAACCCTCTCCGTTGTCAGTTTAGCAAGCAGTTACTGCATATGATTTGCTCTGACAGATTGGTGGGAATGTGTGCCTTTCTGCTTTACAATTACTGTGTTTCACATTTTCTGTGACACAGCTTTTACATGTAGTGATGACATGCCTTGTAATCATCCTCATTGTGGCAACAGACATGCTCAGAGACTGTGTTAAATCATTTCAGCAGTGTCTGGATCTATAGATGATGGGTGTCAAAAGCCTCTTTAGTTAAGATTCCCCACTTAATAGGGTAAGATTCATTATGACTTCCTTTTCTGTGTTTTGATACACAGGTGAGATACTAAGAGGCATGTGGGATGCTATAGTTCCTAGTTGGTTTTCCTTTTTCCTATTGTGTGCAAGTTTTTATTTGGCTAGACTGGTTACCTAGGAAACAGCTGCAGGGTAAAGATGGATTGGCTATTTGGAAAATGGAATTACAGGCCCCTTCAAGAGGCAAAAGACCTGTTGGATAAAACAAAAATCAGTGAATGGCTGAATTTATGCTTAATTTAGTGTGCTTCAACAAATCAAACTGAGACAGTTCTATAGGAGAACCTAGTTAATGCAGCGTGATTTTTAAATTTAGCTTGTTTTTAATTTATCTAAGTTCACCAAATGTTTATTAATTCCTGCTTTGTGCCCACTGCTGCAGGCCATTCTAAGAGTTTCCAATGAAGCAGAAGGTTCAGTTCCCTCCTGAAAAGCTCATTTTCTGTTTGGGGTTAAAAGAAGTTACCTTAAAATCAAGTGCACGATTATGTGATACAGTCTAAATGTGTTCAGAGAATTTGGAGGATGTGAAAGATCTTGGCTAGTCAATGTGAGTGATGGATTTGAATCTATAGGCAGGAGATAATTCTTTGAGGTAAAAGTTGAAATTTAAAGACCTCGTAAAAGTTTGGGTACTAACAGTTACCTGAATTTACAAGATTCAATGGTAGCAGCACAGTTACCCTTGCAGATCCCTACACCCAGACAGCTTATGGAAAATATGTAACTCTGATATAAATTATATTGCCATAGAATCTTAAGAAAATGAATTTTAGCGACAATGTTGACCAACCACTGTTTGCACTAGCCTTTGCATAATTTAAGAAAACTCTGTTTTCACTGAAAGTGTGAGAGTATTAGTTTTGTAATCTCAGACCACTACAAAAATGTGAGCACATAAGAGACTCAATAAAATATTTATGAATTGATTTTCTTATATACAGTACACCTTCTTGTTAGTTATCATTAGCTTCCTTTTCTTCCAGAATGTAGCTGTTGAATATTTGGTCTTGATTTGTGGTGATAAGGACTTCTGTAAATACAGACGCATAACTCTTCTTTTACAGCAGAACATCTGTCAGGTTATTTCCATTGATTTGTAGAAAGTATAGGTATAATTTTCATTTTCTTACTTGTTCTCTTTGTATTCACTTGGTGTGGTGTGCCAGCCAGGAGAAGAGGAAAAAGCAATCCTACTCAGAAAGCTTAACAACCTATAGGCACAGGAAGTTAAATTTGAGCCCTCCTTGCCATGTCCATAAATGGAAAGTAAACAAGGCAACATAAGGATACTCAAAAATATTTTGAAGGAGAAATGTTTTAGTTATGGTTTGTTGAACCTACAACTTCAAATATTTGCCAGCAAAAAATAATTCTCAAATGTAAATCTCAGGCCTTCCCTGGTGGCACAGTAGTTAAGAATCCGCCTGCCAGTGCAGGGGACATGGGTTCAAGCCCCCCTGGTGGCACAGTAGTTAAGAATCCGCCTGCCAGTGCAGGGGACACGGGTTCAAGCCCTGGTCCTGGAAGATCCCACATGCCGCGGAGCAGCTAAGCCCATGCTCCACAACTACTGAGCCTGTGCTCTAGAGCCCGCGAGCCACAACTACTGAGCCCGCGCGCCTAGAGCCCATGCTGCAGAAGAGAAGCCATCGCAATGAGAAGCCCACGCACCGCAACAAAGAGTAGACCCGGCTGTCCGCAACTAGAGAAAGCCTGCGTGCAGCAACGAAGACCCAACGCAGCCAAAAATAAATAAATAAATTCATTTAAAAAAAAAAAGTAAATCTCAGTCCACTAGCTATTAATAGAGTTACCAATGAAAGTTTCTTTGTATTTTAAATTTGTGAAGAGAATTGTTACTATAATCAGAATCCATAATATTGAATTTTGCCAGAGGGTCTTTCATTGCCTGTTGTCTATTCTCACAGTACTGATAGCTTTTATAAATGAGATAGTGACTACAGAGGGTAATTTGTTAGAAGATTTTTGCTGAGTGATCAGGAGTGGTTTCCTGTTAGAAGAGCTTGAGCACTGCTGTGAATGCCTTCTTTATTTCCAAAATTACCATAAAATGCCTTATCATAATAAGACACGCCCTCTCCCTCAAGTTTTCTTTTCAAGGAAACTCTTTAATGTTTCATTTTAAGAACATTTATGCAACTCCCTGGTACCTACTCATCCCTTTTGTCGCCCCTTTTCTGGTTTCAAGCAATTACCATGATACTAAAAATGTTAGTGACTGTCAAAAACTTTGAACTGATTTACTTCTCTGGCCTGTGGAATCACTCCACTCCAAACAGCAGCTAGGAGGAGGGATAGTGTGGCATTACTTACTGTGACAGTTTGCTCACTTTCTATCCCTCTCCCGCCCCTCATCTGCCTCCATCTTGCTGGCGATGATCCTGTAATTGTAATGCTGTTTGCACCTATGCAGAGATCACAAGAAGGGCCTAATTATTAGATGATTTGAGAGAAAAAGGTACAACTTGTTTGCATTATCGTCTTCCACTCTTTTGAAAAGTTATAGTCAGAGTTAGCATTAGAGGAAAAAAGACCACAACTCAATTCTGAGAGCAGAACTGATTTTTCTCTTCATTTTCTTTGAACACATTGCTTATTTCTACAAATGTACGAATGGCAAAGGCATGTTGCAGGAAAACCCCCTCCCTCCAACAGCCCCACCTACCCACATATACATCTGTATGTACAGGTCCAGCCCTGGTCTGTCTTCTCCCACCAAGGGCAGCTTCCCAAAATGCCTCTGGGAATTTTACTGACTGTCCTCAAAAAAGGCACTTGTTCATGGCAGGTGCTATGATTTTGAGGTTAATGTCTTTTTGTTGTAGTTGTTGTTCATAATGTTGTTGTTGTTCAAAATAAGACCAATAAAAGATGCAGAAAATCTGTTGTTTTCAGTGGCTCCAGAAATTTCTTTTCTTGTATTTTTGGCAGCTGTTTTCTCATTTTCAGTTGCCTTTAAAGGGGGAAGCAAGCAACTTCTGCTCAGAAGTAACATTTTAATTGTTCTTCTTACAGGGGAAAAGGATAAAATAATAATTCTTTCATCTTCCTCATCTAGGTTTCTGTAAATTAATTCACCCCAAATTTGATAGAGAGGTTCCTTGGGTTTGACATGAGAACATGTTTGTTTAAAAATAGCACTTGATGTTTTACAAAAACCACTTTCATTTATTTAAATGGAAGAGGGGGCACTTTAAAAATGAGCGCCGATGCCTTTATGCTTTTCTGCTGAAGCATACTAGTAATGATTTGGCACTGTGAACACTTGTACATTGTACAAAAATTGTTGAACTTACCAAATGGGGTGAACCTACTAGTTTTTCCAGCATTTTCTTGAATTTAGTGGAAAAGTACTCATATTGTAATTTTCTTAGACCTTTTAAGTTTAATAAAATAATATTAGTTCCAGTATTTAATCCATTAATTAATTTTATCTATGTATTACACTTAGACATAGTTCAAGTTTGCCTTCAAATTTTTAAAACATGTTTTTCTCCTCAGCCAAAATAAAATCATAAACGTTTGAGTCTTGGATCTGGGAATAGAAAAGTTCCAATTCTTTTTGCTAGTATGGTAATCTCAGCAAGAGCAGGAACCTCATCTCTCTTGTTCACTATTATCTTCCTGGAGCCTAGAACAGTGCCAGACACAAGTACCCAGAAAAGTGTTTAAGAAATGACTGAATGTATTGCCTTCTATGACTTGTGAGGTTGTTTTTTTTTTTTTTTAAGTTCACTTTGTACCTTAAACAAAGTATTACTACATAGTGGACTACAGCAGGATGCTGAAGAATAGGACTCAGTGGAATTCAGTGCTTGAATGACCCACTCAGAGAGAAAAGGACTAAAGGGGTGTTGGTAGGGACAATTCCCTGGGTGTGCCAAACCCACTAAAATACTCCCACGTTTTGCATCTCTCCAGGAGCACTCACTGTGGGCCTTGTGCGACAGTGTCAAACAATCCATGGACGAGACCGGACATGCATCCCACCTCGGCTTCCCCCAGAGTGGGTCACCACACTGTTTTTTATCATCATGGGAATCATTTCATTGACTGTCACATGTGGTTTGCTGGTGGCTTCCCACTGGCGAAGAGAAGCCACAAAATATGCTCGATGGATAGCATTCACTGGAAGTAAGTAACCTGTGCTAACTAAATTTGTCTAGAAGGCACTCACCCTGGAATCAAGACTCAGTAATAAGGACTCTCTAATCATCAAAGGGCACCACTTGCATACGGCCATCAGATAGACTCTACGCGGTCCCATCAGCTCTTCAGAATTCTCACCATAAGACCAGGACATCCAAACCTTAATTGCTTTGTATAACGTGCTATTTTAATGAATTTTATTTTTGCTCACATTGTGACATAAGTGTTCCAGGTCTGTGACTCAGAGCTACCACTAACCTGAGTCTTCCTCTTCTTGAAGGTATCGGTATCTTCTGTCAAATAAAGATAAATCTAGAAGAAAATATACAGAAATACAAATTAGTTTAAGGTGGTGATTTGCTTTTTAATATCATTGATTTGAGTTTCTACCATAAGTTGTGGTGTGACCATTGAAAAATCAACACATTTGGTTATTTAATAATCGTTTCTCAACATTTCTGATGCCATTTAAGCTATGCCCAAGGGTGTGATAATATTTACATATTACACATTCTCTTGTACTTTGCAAAACTGGTTTAATTTCAGAACACAACGCAGGCTTTTCGCAAGCTAAAAGCAACAAAAATGCTCAAAGGGAAAATTTCTGTAGTTCTGCTTTCTTCTTTCTAAAGCAGGTTTGTCCCCTCAAAGTCTGGAAACATTTTTGATTGTCACAACTAAGGGGATGCTCCCGGCATGTAGTGAATAGAGTCCAGGGATGCTGCTAAACAGTGTACAAATGCACAGAACAGCCCTCCACAACAAAGACTAATCTGGCCCCAAATGGCAATAGGGCCCTGTTGAGAAACCCTGCTCTAAAGAACAGGATAACTATCCCTATGCCAAATACTATGGAATTTAATTTCTAATTCAGTGTCTTATAATCATCTCAGGTTTTCTTAAGTTTTTAAAAAATGAATATTATAACACAGCTTACTTTCACATGATATTGTCGTGTAGAACTTGTATTACAGGGCTAAGGCATAATCCCATGTATCCCTATTAATGTTAAAACTCAATTTATTCTTAAAGATCATAGGATAGGGATATTAGTTCATGAGTCTCTGTTTCTCCCTATCTCTCTGTGAAACTCTCTTTAGAGAATGTATATGTTTCTGGATCTTTTGTTTTATTTTTGTATCTATTTCTCCCTTAATTTAAAAATTTAGATCAAGTTGCAGTTGACATAAAAAGGCTTCTCCATCCTTGTTAAGAAATGTGAAACAAGTTGATCTTTTTTGAGGTCAAACAGACCTCCTGAGACAGTTCTTTTCTAAATAGTAGGGTCTAGAGGCAGTTATAGAGACAGTGCTACTAAATTAAAGGGTATTGATGAAGAATTTAAAGAGAATCTTTACTCACAGATACAGTTACTTATCCACTCTTTAAAATTCACTCTTTAGGAGTAAAATAAAATCAAAGAAGAAGGATTTACTTTCTGGATTTAGTTGAAATTTGGGAGTGCATGTGCTCTGAGTACCAAAAATCTGAAATATTATTTAGCAAAGTAATATGAGTCAGAGCATTAAGCATTGAGGTGCTCACATGAGCCATTGGTTCTTATGACCCAATAAAGGGAAATCTTGTTTTTCATTCCTCTTCAAGAGAAAATATTTAAGTACATATTTAATATATAGCTACCTTGAAATGCAAAATGTTTTTCCTTTATTTTCCATTTTAAATAATTTAACTTTTAAAAATAATATGTGCATGATACACAATTCAAAGCCTATGAAAGGGTCACCAAGTGAAAAGTAAATCTCTTTTGAGGCCCTGTCACCCAGTCGTCCGATACTCCTTTCTTGGAAGCAACCATTCTCACCAGTTTCTGGGGTTTCCTACCAGTGGTGTTCTATGCATAGAATCATATATGTGTATGTGTGAGTGTTCTATAAATACATATTTATTCTATTTATACTATTCTGTACCTTGGTTTTTTCATTCAACAATATATCTTGGTGTTGATGTCATCTAAGGAAGCATAGAGCTGCATTCCCAGAGCTAGTCTACTGGGGTGGTAGTCATAAGAGGGATTGGGCTCCCCCTAGTGTTTCCATTCAGCCTTTGAAAATGTACTTCATTTCTATTTTTTGCACTTCTATTCCAGTTAAGCTATAGTTTGGTAAGAATATAAGCTAACATTTTCTGATGGATTTACACAGTGGAAATGCTCAAAGGAGAGCCACACATGAGGGGGCTCACCTATGGGGGCAAGGGTGACAAAGCTGTGCCTTTTTCTTCAAGTCTGACTCTTGTCCTTGCTTTTGCCACCCTAATTTACTTGTCTACCAGTACACCTGATTGACTTTCACCACCAAGAAATCTATGCTATACAGGATATGAAGTTATGTCTTTACAGACTTATTTAGGACCCAGAACTTAATTGTCAAAAGTTGATATGTATTTTCAGCATTAACAGTATTTTAAGATCTAAAGTAACTTCACAGGTCTCAATAGCTAAAAAAAACCAACAAAAAACAGGAAAACAAAAACAAAAAAACCTCACCCACCAACATTAAATCTCCCCAGGGATAGAGAACTAGATTCCTTGGATTAAAAACAAATATTGGATAGAATTAGGAGTTCATTGCTTTCTTAAAATTTGATTAAGCTTTTCCTAACCAATTTGGAAAATATTTAACACTTGTAAAATATTAAGCCCTGCTTTAAATATAGTCATTAAATGATTACTCCATTATAAAAGATAGATTTTTATTTTACAGTAGAAAATAGGAAAGGATAGGAATTAAGTTGGCACATCAATTAACAGAATGAACAACAGTAATATCTGCATATCTTTTAAGGACTTCTAAATTATTTTAGTGTTTCTTGAGGTTAGAGATTAATCCACATTAAAGAACAAATTGTTTTTAAGACAATAATGTTTTCCCACTGTTTTTATTAGATTGTCTATAGCTATTTAGATTGTGGTTTCATTTTACCTACCAAACCATATTAAGGCATAAGAACCATTAGAGATTGGTGACAGATACCACAGATCAGGGGGCACTGGCAGCAGTAATAAAGTTATTTATTGCTAACTATACAACAGAAAGGCCAAAAGATCTAATACTGAATACCTGAATTTTTCATTTGTTCTGTAGTGGGTATCCAAAAGAATCTAAATCTGCTTATGTAACATTATTTGGTGTGGTCATATGCCCAAAATGAAACAGATTCTATGTCTGCTTAATATAAAATAATCCACCTAAATGGTGCAAAGCAAATGAGAGTGCTGGTGTGTTTCTTAAGCTAGTGTATTACTTAAGAAAATGTTACTTTTTACAGCATTTCTGGAGCTTCCTTCCAAGAAATATTCCTAATTGGCTTTTTCAGGACTCTCCTATTAAATTTTATAGATTGAGTAACACAAAAATAATTTAGGACAAGTGTCAGCTGGTATATTTATCCAGGACTCTGTCAGTATTGCTAGGGATGGGTTTAACTGAGAAAAGTCTTCTCATTCAGTTAATATTGGGAATGACTATAGAATGACATTACACTGAAGAAATGTTTCTGCTTTCAAAGAAATTTGAAAGACTATGAACATTTGACCAACATGCTTTCAAAAAGCATAAAATATTTTCTTGGAAACGCCAGCCTATCTATAGGTAATTTGTGTTCCCTAAGAAGAGTGTTTCTTTGTTAGCACAGGGAGCACGCGGTTTCCTAAAACAGCCAACTGTGGAATTACTTATGCCCAGACACTGGGTTTTCTGATATCTTTCTAGAAGCATTTTAGCAAATAATATATTTCATTGTGTTTGCATACAAAACTCAAAAGATTTCCCCATTCTCCCCCACTTTAAACTCTGTAGTCAGAAACCTGGGAGATTTTTTTTTTTGGAACGTTGTCCATGATGAGAGATAACCAGTCTGACAATTTGCTCCTCATCCCAGAAGTCTGTGGTTCTTTCCACTAACTGATTTTAAATCAGAGTAAGATAAATAGTATTTATATTTGTATGTACCTTTTCTCAATTCCTTATAGCTAATACCAACTGAGAGAGCAGAGAATTAGCAAAATAATGCTAGGATAATAATAATATACAGCATTTATTCAGCACTTACTATCAACCTGTCACTCACTGTGTGAAGGACTTGACATTGTTTTGTTTATCCTTGTACTATATACTTACCCATTTTCAGAATTTCAGAAGCCTAAGATTACACCATTAGTAAGTAGTAGAGCCAGAACTTAGCCCCTGTCTGACACTAGCCAGAGCCCTTAGTCACTACTTTAAATGGTCAAGAATTGTATATACGAGTACTTAGTAGGTTTGGAGGCCTTCCTTAATGCTGATATTCAAAACTATGTAAAAGGCTAAGCTAGCTTTTACTGTATTTAATTGTTAGGCTTTGGGGATCTGTAGTATACACAAATCTTTTGATAAGTGATCCATGTTGTAACAGATTTGACCATGTCATCAATCCACAACCCTTCTTATAAACTTCTTTTGTGCCAAATTTTCATTGTTTTCTTAATCACCAAACCATGTTACTAACGTTGTGTTCTGGTTTGTTTTACAGTGATCCTTTTCTGTATGGCTGCCCTAATATTTCCAATAGGATTTTACATCAATGAAGTCGGAGGTCAACCATATAAATTACCCAACAACACAGTAGTTGGGTCATCATATGTACTTTTTGTCTTATCAATTTTCTTTACAATAGTAGGACTTCTATTTGCCGGCAAAGTTTGTTTACCAGGCTGATGAATGTCTGAATTGCTTGACTCTTATTATTTTTAATTTTATTTTATTTTTTTATTTTTGGAGGGTGGGGAGGACAAAGGCAAGGCATCTGAGTAGTCCTCACATAGGAAGATGCTTAGATGAAACTGATGCTGAAAAGAAAAAAAAATGCTTTGATTTGTTCTCACTATGCACTTTGGATTTAAAAACAAAAAATAAGGAGAGCCTTTTCCATAACCAAATACAGACAATATTGACTAAATCTCCTGAGCATATTCAGGCAGTCAGGTCTGCACTGTGATAGCAACCTAGTGAAGGAGAATGCTTTATACTGAAAAGCATGTGGCCCTTTGTGACTCTGTTGTTCCATTTTTAACGTCTAATGATTCATTTGAGGGAGGAAAAAATAAGTCTAAGTATTTATGAATCATGGCGGACCAGAGGGATGCAAGAGAAGTTCATGTGGGGCTGGCCTCACCTCCTAAGAAATTAGAGTTCCCAGCTTCCTTGTAATGGTATGAGCCTTTGGCACCAGAATGGATTGCCATTGCATTACCGCACCAAGAAGCCAATAGATCAAAACTCGTTTGCTAAAATGTATGTAAAAATTCTGAAATTCCCTATTCTCTGTGTACAAAAAAAAAAAAAAAAAAATCAAACACTAAGAAACATGTCGTTGCGGGGCGGGGGGTTGGGTGGGGGAAATTTTCCTTATATTTATATAAATATATATATAATATATATATTTTGCTGATGCAGTATACAGTGTGTATATATGTGTGTGTGTGTATGTGTGTGTGTAAATTTATATACACACACATGCAAACAGTTCCTGGAAGAGAACTCTGAATGCTTTGCTAGCAAAACACTGTGGTGTGCAAACCTAGAACTCAATAGAAAAAAAGCCATTTATCTGAAGGCTGCATAGTGGAGAGAGTCTTCAGTTTACCTCATTCTTTGTAGCAGCCCTTGATTTTAACAGGTTTTTGTAATAGGTACAAATAATCCCATACCTTTCTAGGTGCAATTTTAAGTTAAGCTAAAATTCTTTGTAGGGTTAATTTATTTGTTTATGATAGTAGAAGGTAAGATCATGTCAAACCTTATTAATTTGGGGAATATGACACTATTTAAATTATTGGCAACTGTTGTCTGTTGTACAGGGGTTCTCTTTTTCTACTGGCTCATTCTGTTACATTAATAAAGCATTTTATATGTTTAAGCACACAACTTTACATAAATACAAAATTCACTAGTAATATCAATTTACAATATTTTGGCTATTTATAACACTAACTTCACTCTGCCATAAAAATTAAATTTATGTTTCTTTTCGTCTAAGCATTATTAATAATCTCCTTTACCAAAAACCTGAGCAATACAGTATTTTCTTTAAATGCTATATGGCTTTGTTTGCTAAAAGCTAACATTTTTGCATTTACTTTAAAGGGCTGTACTAAACCCACAGCTTTACATTTCTTCCAGAAAGAAGCATTGCAGCTAACCCTTTAGCCCACAGATAGTTTTAAAATATAGTATTTCTCTTCTCCACATCTCCATGTCTTCATGTCAATGCTTAGTTGTTTTTCCAGGTGAACACAATAGATAATCTCCTGTTTGAAATGTGGGGCAGGAGGGTTTTTCATGGCAATGGAGTCTTTCATGGCAACGGCAACTGAAATGTCCCTGTCAGAAGAGTTAGGGTCCCTTGTTTCACACAAACTGAAATGAATGCACTGTGTTTTTTTTTTTTAATGATTACTTCAGAGATGGGGCTGCCTCCTCAGATATTCAAGGTATGAAATGGAGGAGCCTGATGTGTTTCACACTGGCTTGTTTGACATTCATATATCTTACTGTTAATTCAGCAGTATTTTATTGTGGAAGAAAACCCCAGTGTTTCAGCTCACTCAGGAGTCAGGTAAGAGGTAGACCACCACTGGGGTGAGTTCCTTGAGTGTGCTGGGGGCATGTCACACATTTCCTTCCCAGAGTCCAAAGGAACCTCTAGGAAATGCCTGAGGGAGACTAATTTTCCCCAAGTATTATGATGTCTAGTCAGTTCTAAGAATACCACTGGACATGTGCTATGGACATTTGGGATGGCAGTTCCCACTGCGATTTGATTGGACCTCAGTCATATGGATCACTTTGAAGGAAAGCTTTGGTTGTCACCATTATACCACTGAAATAAAGTGTTAGCAAAGTATGGTTCAAATTAACTTATGATATGACCAAGAGCTTTTCTCTTCCAAAAGATGAATTTTATTGTAAATAGTTTCTCAAAATATTTTTAACTGGACCATGAGCATGGGGAGAGAAAGTTTCTCAGCTGCTAAGAATTTCCCCACTGTTTACGTCTTTCACTTACAGTGGTATTGCATATAAGATTGCAGAATTTAAGGTTTTATTTGTATCTATTACACAAACCATTAAATTGTCTTTAATTTCATCATTATCTTGGAGGTCCAGTGCACAAAGGGCTGATAGGGGAAAACTCCCTCTAACCAGTCAGCACTCTAACCCAGGATTAAAACCATCCCATCAAGTAGTATGTGAAGTCAAATCTTTGTACTCTTCCAGACCAAACATTGAAATGGACTCATTCATATAAAAGTCTATAAATCCTGTAAGTGAAAAGATAGACAACTGTCAGCAGTTGCTTTTAAAAAGGTCACTATAATAAGTACTATATAGTACAGTATTAATTTATAGCAGGAAATCATATCTTGTAAACTGTATATAAAACACTGTTTAATGGTGCAATCATTTGTCAAATTTTTGTCTGTTACATTGTTTTTAGAGTGTGTGCATTCTTCTCATACCTAAGAATATCACTGTAAAATCTGCTGAAAATATTTATAGGTTTTATTTGCACAAGACTTAATTAGTTTGAAAGTTTTGGAAGCTCCTATTGAACATGCCTAAACATCTGTAAACATGAAAAATCTTCAATTCATTAAAAGCAAACATTTCAGTATGATTCTTTCCAAAGGTAATCCATGTTCTATGTTGTTAATGTGTGTGTATGTAATTTTTCTGACTCTTCTACTTCTTATAAGCCTATTTTCCGTTTCATTTGTTTTGTTTTTGAAGGACGGCTCTTTTTTTTTTTTCTTTTTAATGTTCTAGATGACCAAAACACTTCATTGGTTTTTACCCTTTTGCCTAAATCTTTGATATCCCCACTTGATGTTCTGTGAATTCACTGTTTAATCTCTTAAGTAAAACAATGAACAGTCCTGGTGACACAACCTGTTGATTTAGAGGAAAGACCCTGAAAAAGTATTGGAAACTAACTTTGAATATACTACTCTTAGCTATTATTTTGCATCGTGGGCTTCATGGGAGGAACATGTTGCATTTATTTTGTCTTTATTAAAAGACTACTAGCCACAGTTACTCTGATTGTAGTAACTGTTTTATCAACCCACTTTGATCTTCTTTAAAATATTAAATTTACATTCACAATTCAAAACAGTAAGCTGTCTTTCAGAACTAATTTTTGAAGGATAAAAATATATGAAGGAAAAAAGTGACCTGTGTAGGTTGGATTCCCTACATAGGACTTACTAGTTATATCACCTCAAGAGATTTTAAAGTTTGTCATCAAGGCCTGTATATTACCCCAAACTTTATTAAGAATTGTTTTCTAATTGGTTATAACATTTTTCGATTAATAGTTTCAAAACAAATTGTTAATACAAACTGTATAAAATGAACATAATTTTCTTCACTTGTATTTTTGTTATTGAGCAAGTTTATCAAAATAAATTGTCTACTAAAGAAACTAAAAAGGCTTCTATTACTTTGAAATAAGCTTTGAATTTAAAAATTTATTTCAGAAATGAATTTCTTATAGAGGTTTCACATATTCACACAGTGACACTTCCATGCCTCTTGGTTTAGCCTTGTTGTTAGCATTGTGCCAGGGGAATGTCTCCCCTCTCTTCTTCCACTCTCACTCCTAGCTCCCCCTTCGGGAGGAGATGCTATTAATGTTCCAGAACATGGATTAGGCTATGTTTACCAATAAGAGGCACTCAGCAATAAAAGACCACACACATGTGGCACTCTCTTCTACATCATGTTTCCATGGACTAGGAGAGAGATACTAAGCCAAGGCTCTCATTTTTCTTTCCTTTTTTCCTTGCACATCGACCTAAGCCCTTTCATCTTTGCTTCATTCTTCTGTTTTTACTTTATTTCAGGCCAAAGTCCTCTTAGCTTGTAAGATTTTAAAATTTGGGTTGAAGGAGCAATATAGAACCCTTTGGTCTCTAGACTTAGCCGTGTGCTCCATCACGGCTTTACTGTAATTCTCTCTAGGAGTATCCGGTGTGACCTAGCCTAATAATAACTAGTAATCAAATGAAACACTATATTTACCCGTTGCTGCTGTTTCTCCTTTATATGGCCTCTGCAGGAGCCTCATGCGGAGTTGGGAGTTTAAGACAAGGTAGGATTTGGGTGTTCTTGGCTTCTGGACCTTAACGTCATCTTAGGGTGACCAACCATCCTGGTTTGCCTGAGACAGGGCTTTTCTGGGACATGAGACTTTCAATGCTATAATTGAGAAAGTTCCAGGGAAACAGGGATGAGTTGGTCACCCTACCTTTCCACCATTCAAATCTTACCCTGATTTATAACACAGATTAGAGGTATTTGAAGAGTTCTTTTCTATAAACATTAATGAATAGGTCAACTGGAAATTGTAATGGTTGACTAAATACTGAACTTCTAAGAGAGGGGAAGGAAACACTTTTCTTCTCTTTGGTAATACTGTAGGAAAAGGCAACAGACTGTCTTTAAAAACAATAACATGGGTGAAAAAATTATTTTGAGTTACTCTTCCATCAACTCCCTTCTAACCACTGTATGAGAAGATTATAGGAAAAACACCAAGACTAGTGGACTCTGGGTTCCTTTTATGCAAAGTCAACTCTTCTGGGTCACAGTTACCCAGCAACAAAATAAAAGTAGTTATTTATAAATTGTATTAAAGATAGAAAGCATAATGCTGTATTATTTTTTTAGAATTTTGGTTCTTTTCCCAGCAGGAAAAAAAAAATGCTGGGATGATATTTTGAAGCACATTTAAGCTTTCTACAAAGACGCTCCAGTTCCAAAGACTAAGACCACCCAATATTAAATTTCAAGAAGAAATTTTTCATGAGACTTGTAAAATTTCAGAGCTGGATGAAATCTAAAAGCATGTTCAGTGTTTCCATTTTCCAGATGAAGAAATCAAGGACTCAAAGGCTTACTGACTTTCCCAGAGTCACATAACTAGGTCTCAGAACACTCAATGCAGAAAAGAATGTCTTTGACAAATAGGCCTTGGACAGTTTTGGGCCTAGGACAGTTGTTCAAATTCTATAGCCACTTAAACGAATCTTTCTTCAACTAATCTCCATATACTTCAATTCATCCAGATCATTTCTACCAAAATAATCTTAAAACAAAGAAACTTTTCACTTCTTTATTCGAGTTCCTGTCATGCCAGCAGTCTACAGAATGAAATCCAAACTTCTTTAGCATAATACTGAAAACCCTTAATGAGCTAGCTTCAAGCTGTCTCCTCAGCCTTATTTCCCATCATTCTCCCTTTTCACTTTTTACTGATACACCAGCCTATTCTCCATTCTTTTACTACACCTTGCTCTCTGTCTTAGCTGTGCCTGTATTACCTCCCCCTTGCAGTTTCTTTAATCCCTCCTGTATTTGAAATAATCTAATTTTTTGTGCTTTGTTTCTCTTTTGCTTGTACCTCTGTAACAGAACTTACTAGAGGGGAGTCGACTGCCTGGATTCAAGTCTCAGTTCCACAATAAATCACTTAATAAATCACTTAACCTCTGTGCACCTTGGTTTTCTCATCTGTAGACCGGGCCTGATAGTACCTACCTTATAGGGTTATTGTTGGTTTAAATGAGATAAAGTGTGGAAAGTTCTTGGTACATAGTAAGCCTTCAAGTGTTAGCTGCTGATGTTATTAAACACTTCTCTATAACTAGATCATAAACTCTTGAACTCAAGGAATGTGGCTTTCTCATAGTCCAGAGACCTGACACAGTGCTTTACACATGAATTATCATGATTAAATTTGGGGCTAGGTTATAAAGGAAAATTATGAAATTATATTTCCTGGAGATGTGAAAGGCCCAGTCACCTGTCTTCCAGGATTGTTTCAGTGAAATTTTTCCTGAAAGCAGAAGCTTGCATAGATCATCAGCCTTTATAAGTAAGTGTGGTTATTTTACTGGTAAGTATTTGACTGTATAATATGCCAGTCTTGCTGACCTCCTTAGGATTTCTCTGGACTCCAGACCCTTTACTACTAAACTCACAGTGCTCTAATATTGATACTTATACAGAGGACCAGGATGATGCAAGTACCCTGTCGATCCTGAAGAGAACTCTCTGGAGTCTTCTTCAAGCTTGTGGGTTCTCCGTTCTCTTGAAGCCATCCATACATTTGGTATGTTTTGCAGAGACTTGGTTCTACCAAGATGGTTTTAATTATTTCTGCTAAAAGGAACGGACTCAAGGATTTGATCTCACTTTAGATGTGGTTATCCCCAACTGGCCATCTTATGGATGGCGCATTTTAGTAGATACTTTCAATGTGTTTGGTCACCATTAAATCAATCTCTATTTATTATCTCTTGGGGCAAGTCAGTAAAATAAATACTGTGTCCTGACTCTGGCACTCTTTTCATGTTGTTTAAATACTTAATTTAGTTGTATAAGACAATTCAAGTATCTTCTTTAATAAAAAAAATAAAAACCCTTTCTTTTACATTGCTTTGTTTTCTATGGCAAAATACAAATGCAGTTGAAGAACCACCAAAAAAAAAACCCCTTCCACTATCCACTCTAGGGGAAAAAAAATAATCCACATATCTAAGAAAGTTTTTCACTACCTCATCTTCTACGTATTTTGCTAATTAATTAGTGAGAGCAAAATGGACTTGTGTGTTGCAGTCCCACTCACACACACCACTCAAATACTTTACCTCATTTCTGCTTTCTGGGTCATTGGTAACTTTTTTTTTTGGGGGGGGGGCTGTGTTGGGGGCCTTCTCTAGTTGCAGTGAGCGGGGGCTACTCTTCATTGCGGTGCGCCGGCTTCTCTTTGCGGTGGCTTCTTTTGTTGCGGAGCACGGGCTCTAGGCGTGCGGGCTTCAGTAGTTGTGGCGCGCAGGCTCGGTAGTTGTGGCGCACGGGCTTAGTTGCTCCGTGGCACATGGGATCTTCCCAGCCCAGGGATCAAAACTGTGTCCCCTGCGTTGGCAAGTGGATTCTTTACCACAGTGCCACCAGGGAAGTCTCAGTAACTTTTTCTCTTGTCCTAAGTGCTACTATGGAGAAGGAAGTTAACATGACCCTAAACTGGGACAAAAGAATTTTTTTTTTACAGTAACACCTGTCTGTAAATTTTTTTAAATGAATATAGGAAATTAAAAGTTCCCTCCCACACAATCCACCTTCCAGAGAGTACCACTGTTGACAGTTTATTAGGTATTCTTTCAGACATTTTGCTTTCTTTACAGTGTGTATGAGTGTGTATGGTGTGTTTATATGTGTGTGTGTGTGTGTGTGTGTGTGTGAGAGAGAGATGGGTGTGTCCTGTTCAATTGTTTTAACAAAAGCAAGATCATATTATATGTAACTACCACTACTTTCTTTTTTAACTAATTTATGATGAATATCTTTCAGTGTCAGTAAATATAGATCTTCCTCATTTTTAATGGCTGTATAGTATAGATAGATGCCTCTATTACACACTGTAGAGATATAGATATATTTCTCTTCCCCTGTTGTACATTTAAGTTGTTTCCAAGTCTTTGCTATTACAAATAATGCTGCTCTGAACTTAGCCCTTAGATGACAGAAACTTCCCAAATATCATAATAATCTGACATTCTAACTGAAGCATATCAACTACTCTATTAAGGCAATTCATATTTTTTGAAAAACTGTGGTTAAAAAATAGTGGCATTCATAAGAGTTTAGAGAAAGAAACTAACATTAAATTCATGTTGTGTTTTTCCATATGTCATCTTAATTAATATTCCTCCTATGAAGTAGGAGATAGTATTGTATAGACTAGAAAACACTAAGGTCAGAAGGGTGAGCAATTTACCCAAAGTTCTATTAGGGAATCTGGGTTTCAAACCTAGGTTCCCTGACTTCAAATCTAGGACTGCTTCTGCTGTCCCACATTGCCAGTTTGGCTAGTCTAAACGAAATAAAAATAGCTTGTCCCAGTTGCATGATTCCTTGGCTCAGACATGAGCAGCTAAATCTATGGTTTGCTTCTTCTGGATGTGGAATGCAAACAACCATAAAAAGTAGTCTCTACTTTTGAATATTACATATTTTGTTGAAAGAAAAAAAATTATGTAAGTTATTATTAAGTTGTGTTTAATCTGCCATCATTCCCTGCTCATTGTCAAGATTTCTGCAATCATTGCTCAGTGGTATTTTATAGCGCTTACTTCCTTGACTGGTAAATTATACCATGTTATCCATTGGTTTTATCGGAACCCTTTTGAGAATTGAGCACCCAGGGAAATTTTCCCAAAGAAGCTATCTCCTATCCTCCCTGTAGCACTTTAAAAAATCAACTAGATCCCTTCTTCCTTGTTGGTAGGAAATCTATTGGCCATTGGGGATACCCTAGGGTTGTGCAGAGATCCATGGCTGAAACTTTAGAAAGTCCCCTCTGGTCGTTTATCATTTGCCTATACCCATTGCTCCTGAAACATCAACTGTTCCAGGCCGAATGGTGCAGTAGTTCTACAGTACCCAATCCCACACTTGGGGCATGGTAACCTTTGGTGAGCTGTGAGCCCCTATGCCTCTGGACTTTCTTCCTGTATGCACCGAGGACCCATTTCCTCTCAGGTCTTGCCATCTCACCACTGTTGCTACCAAACACGGGGCAGGTCCCTCCTCCCTCTGATTTTTCAGATCTGATTTCTTGACCTCTGTTTATCTGGGGACTGTTCTCTCCCCTTTGGCTTTCCTCAGTCTTGTTTGCCTAGTGTCCCCTTCTTTGGTTAAACAAAACAAAACAAATAAAACAACAAAAACAGCTCTTTTCATGGGGCTGATTTCACCCTCTGCCTCCAGGACTAGGTGCAGAAACCAGGTCTGGCCAATCAGAGTCACAGTGATTGGTTCAGGAATGAGCATGTCCTGTGACTAAGCCAAGCCTGGGACTTTGCTGGAACTCCTGGAAAAGAGTTGTTCTCCTTCCTTTAGGGTGCTAAAAGCTATGGAGGGGAAAGCTTAGTGCTGATGTCCCAAGTTTACCAACCACTCCTAAAGAGCCTACCTAAGAATAAAGCCATCACAGAAGAAAAGAAGCTGAGAAGTGGAGACAGGTTTCTGTTAACATTTTAGCCTTTGGATCAAGCCATGCCTGAAGCCAGAACTATCCCTGGATTTTTCTTTTATCTGATCACACAAATTCCCTTTTTCCCTTAAGCCAGTTTGAGCTGGGTTTCTGTCTCTTTTAACTGAAAGAATCTTTATATACCTTCCCACTTTCCTCTTGACATGAAACACATCCCTCACCTCCCGTGCTTTGGCATGTCACTTTATAATCTTTCAGGTAGCTTAGTCTTTTACAAAAGACAGAAAAAACTGTTGACTTCAAGCCGCTTCTTAAAAAGCACCTGCAACTGCTTGAAATGGAGGAAAGAAACAGAGCAAAATACAAATTAATACCTAAAGAAATATATCACACAATAATATTGTCTTAGCCTGTTTGGACTACTATAACACCACAGACTTAGGTGGCTTATAAAAAACAAATTTAACTAGATATTAACTAGATTTATTGTGGTGATCATTTCCCAATATATACATATTATGTTGTACACCTGAAACTAATGTAATGTTATATGTCAGTTATACCTCAATTTAAAAAAAAAAAGGGAAAGAGGATTTTTGTTTTTTGTTTTTTTTGGCCGTGGCGCGAGCAGCTTATGGGATCTTAGTTCCACAACCAGGGGTCGAACCTGGCCCCTTAGCAATGAGAGTGCAGAGTCCTAACCACTGGACCACCAAGGAATTCCTGAAAAGAGGAATTTTATTTTATTTTATTATTTATTTATTATTTTTTTTTTAAAGAGGAATTTTAGATGCTGAAAACAAAACCATCAAAGTCACCATTATCTGCTCATTTTAACACATGAAGATAATAGGGACTAAATATGACACATCACTACGGTATTTATCAAAAAGCTAAAAGATATTTGGAATTCAATTTTTTCAGACAAAAAAATCAATGATGTGCCTACACTGTATATTATGTAACATCCCCATCAGAAAATGAAGCAGTAGTCCATAATCACAAAACATCTGAATATTCACATTAAAGGGAACAAATAAAGACTAACTAGCCTCATGCCAGTTCAAGTCAGGCTTTGCCATGAAATAAGCATGCTGTGAACCTAAGATACAAAACAATATTCACTGCAACATCACTTTTTAAAAATTTATTTCTCACAGTTCTGGAGGCTGGAAGTTCGAGATCAGGGTGCCAGCACGGTCAGGCAAGGGCCCTCTTCTGGGTTGCAGACTTCTCATATCCTCACATGGTGGAAGGGGGCTAGGGAGCTCTGTCAGCTCTCTTGTATAAAGGTGCTAATCCCATTCATGAGGGCTCTGCCCTCATGACCTAATCACCTCCTGAAGACCCCAACTCCTAATACCATCACATTAGGGGGTTAGGTTTTTAACATATGAAGTGTGTGGCGGGGACACAAACATTCAGATCATAGCAAATATAGTTTGAGTAATGGGAACAGTTTAGAGCTCCTAAATAAAGACCAGAAGTAAGGTGACCCATCGGGTCCCAAGAACCTAAGGTAAGAGGAAAAGAAATTCCTACTGTGCTCTGATTCCTTACATGGGGCCAATCATGAGCTCTATACAGCCTGAGGAGAACTGAGAAAGATGGTACCAGCACAGAGCTTTCTCCTTGGCTGGTCATACAGCCTGAAAATCTTACTCTGCTTTATCCATCTGGCAGAAATACGTCCAGAACATGTGTCATGTAAACTCAAGTAGAAAAAAGCAGTAACAAAGAACTTTTCAATTTGGGTTTTACTTCTTGTAAAATGTTGAAAACCCATGTATCCAGGAGCAAAGGACGTTGTGAGGGTGATAAGCCATCTATCTTGGGCTCCTGTGTCTCCAAAAATGGTGTCTCAAAGTTAGCCAGCCCCTCTACCCAGGATTTCCAGTAAGGTGGCCACAAGGACACTTACCTCTTGCTCACAGAGTAGCCTTTGGTTGGTTGCTCTCAGCCTCTTGTGACTCTTCCCTCTTCTGACTTCCTTACCTCTTTCTGATCTCCCTCCTCTCCTGCCTTGTTGGTGCTGACCAAATGCCATGATTTACACCCCATGACTCTTCTGCCCAGAGCGACTGGTGGTAGGTAAGCTGTCTCTCTTTTGAAGGGTTTTGTTGTTTCTGATCTGGCCTATAGGAGGCACTGGGGTCAACATCTGAAGGGGTTCTCTACCATACAGTGACTACCACAAGTAGCACATGTTCTAAATTACAAATTAAAGATTCAGAAAGTGAAGGTCGTGATTTGAGAAATGACCTGGATAAGAAAAACTAAGTGCAGTTCCCTTAGCCACTACAAGCTAGTTGACATTGAGCACATCACTTCATCTCTCCTGATTTCCATGGAAGGAGTTGGAAAGGTCCCCAGCTGTGGGCTAAGGGCTGGTTACATCATAATCACCTGGGGCCATTGTTAAATACTCATGTTTCTACACTTTGCTACAGTTCTGTATCAGTCTCCCAGATGGGAATGTACATATGTTTTCTTAGCAAACAACCCAGATCATTCTGACGGGCACCTGGGTTTGCGAACCACTGCAGTAGATGATCTCTTCTTATGCTAAGAGGTCACTGAGTCTGCTGCTGTGTTAGCCTGGTTTGGGTGGAGATGGACCTGGCAGGGGTGAGGGACTGCCAGACCTCTCCCAAGGAGTGTGTCTGGGGGGCTCTGCGGAGGAAGAGAAAGTTACCACCTTTCACGCATGTCACAGGTTCTCTGCTGTCTTTCTTCAGTTCCTACCACAGGAAGGCAGCAGGCACCAGGGCTCCACTGGTCTAAACCACAGTTTTCTGCTGACCCAAAGGTTCTAAAAATAGAAAAGAGGTGCAAATCCTGCTCCCCAGCCTTTGCGGGGGCAGAGAAAAGCAGAGTGCCCAGGGAGAGGTTGTTATGAACAAGAAAGTGGTAATTTCTTCCCAAGGGTGAGGAAGGTTTTTCCCTGCCCCTGCCTCAAGCTGCAATGGTGCGGTCTGTTACCATGGAGACCAGCAAACACTTCCCGACCGGGCAAGCTTCACTGTTGAGTTGCCTGGAGGAGCTTGGAGGAACTAGAAGTGGGAACCAGCGAAAACAGTCCTGGGATGACCAGGGGCCCTTCTCCCAAAGATGGAGAAATAAATGGAGAAACGCAGGTGAAGTTGAGAGTCACAAGGGTTGACAGGGTGGTAAAAGAGTGGGGGGTGGGGGAGGCCCAGGCTCTAAGCCCTGGACTAAGTGAGAAAGATTTAGGGAGCCTGGGTCTTAAGCACCTGCTCCCTACCTGCCAGACATTGTGCTACGTGCTGGGGGTACAACAGTAGACAAGGAAGTAATGGGGCTGCTCCCCAGAAGGACCGTGACCACTTGGTAAGAGACAGCCAGGAGGCAGCAATAGGAGGGAATGATTTCCTCCTTGGGGGTTTCGGGGGCAGCAAATAGGGTTCAGGAAAGACTTCCTGGGTTTTCTTGTCAAACAAAAAGGGCAAAGGGCAATTCTAGAAGTAGGTCCAACTTGAACAAAGAAGAGTATGAATTAGCAAGGTGTGTGTAGGTAGGGGTTACCAGGGTGTGTAGAAGGATGCAGGATGAGGTAGAGAGGTGAGCAAAGAGTAGATCCAAATGGAATGAAAAGCCTTGAGAAGAAGGTTTGACTTGCTTTTCCACGGTACTGAGAAGCCATGGCAGGGTTCTAAACAAGTAGTAACATGAACAATTCTGCATATCAGGAAAATCATTCTGGCAGCAGATTGTAAAATGGATTGGATGGGGAAAAGACTAGAGGTTATTAGGCTGTTAAAAATACAAACCCTGGGGGTGGCTTTATCCTGGATATTTAGGAGAATCCTAGATCCAGCTGTTAGCAAATCAGGAAGTTAGCTGACGATTTTCTTTTATCCACTAATCAGGGCTACCTCTCTCCCTTTGACAAGATGCCATCTCCTAAGGACCGGTTTGCATGTTCTCTTCCCCTCCTGTGACCAGTCTCCCAAGGTAATGTGGCCCACCTTTCTCTAAACTCTGGACCTGCCCTGAGTACATTTATTCAACAAATGTTTTTTTAGCATCTACTGTGTTCTAGGCAATGTTTACATAAAACTATTCTAACAGTGAACATAACTAAGTCCCTGCCCTCATGGATCTTACTTCTAGTGGATTGATGGATGAGGGAGAGTGGGCCAGAGACAGATAATAAGAAAATATATAGAACATCAGATGATGAAACGTGCTACAGAGAAAACAAAACAGGGGCAGGGAGGTACTGTCTGAGATGGGGTAATCAAAGAAGACCTCTCTGATAAGGTTTCATTTGAGCAAAGGCCTGAGGGTAAGGGCGGTCCAGCTCTGCCTACCAGCTCTCCCTGGCACCTAGCATGCACTCTATAAATGTGCGCGGAATGAACGAGTGCTTGTGTCATATGCTGAAGTTCTTGAAGATGCAGCAGATTTTGAAATGGCATTCTGCATTCCTATAGCCCTTTGTATTTTACAAAGCTCTTGTACATTCTCAATTTCATTTGATCCTCCTAATGGTGGAGTTGAAGTAGGCAGGGCAGTTACTATTATCCCCATGCCATCCTGCAGATGAAGAAACCAATGGTCCAGTGCTTCTTCTAGCACACCACATTGTTTTGCTAGTTTTATGCAACCCAAACACCCCTCCATTGGCCAACACAAGTCATCCCAGAATCCAGTCGTGCAAGCCTCTGAATTCATTAGGTTGTTAATCACTCACTGAAAAGAGGGAACTGAGACTGCGGGGTGTCCAGTGTTGATGTGGTATTTCTATTCCAGCAGACTCTGCCACAAGAGTCTCCCAGCAAAGCATACTGAAGTAAAACCGCGTTTTCTTTTTTTGAGACATTTGCCACATTATCTTGGTGCTTCTCAAAAGAAAATTCCTCTGAATAAAAGATCAAAGACCCCAAAGAGAAAAGCAAGTTGCCGAACCATCATTAGGCTATTTAATTTAATGGTTTCATAAGAACACACACTTCAATGTTGAAGCTGCAACTCCATCTGGAGTTTCTCACTTGCGGTGTTTTAGACAATATTTTTTTTATTGCAAGTAATAAGAAATAGAAATGAGGTCACTTGGGCTTCCCTGGTGGCGCAGTGGTTAAGAATCCGCCTGCCAATGTAGGGGACACAGATTTGAGCCCTGGTCCGGGAAAATCCCACATGCCGTGGAGCAACTAAGCCCGTGCGCCACAACTACTGAGCCTGCTCTCTAGAGCCCACGAGCCACAACTACCGAGCCCATGTGCCACAACTACTGAAGCCCGTGTGCCTAGAGCCCGTGCTCTGCAACAACAGAAGCCGCTGCAATGAGAAACCCCCACGCCACAACAAAGAGTAGCCCCCGCTCACTGCAACTAGAGAAAGCCCGTGCAGCAACGAAGACCCAACGCAACCAAAAATAAATAAATACATACATACATTTATAATAAATAAATAAATGAGGTCACTTAAGCAAAAAGGAAGGGAATTAGAAGGAACAAGTATCTCATGGAACCCAAGAGCAGAAAGTGAAGTCAGTTCTTCAAGAACTGAGGTTTACCTCCCCTCCTCAGAATATTTACCGTCTGCCAGTCCCTGCTCTCGCATAACTTACAGTCTAATGGGAGAAAGATGCCAATTCTTAAAAATCACACTAATAAATGTATTATTCTAAATTAAGATAATTACTTTTAAAGAAAGGAGCACAGTTCTATGACAGTTTACATAACACAAAAGAACCTGGAATAGAGTGGGATGGAAGGGAAGACTTCCTAGAGGAGGTAACATTTGAGCTGAAATGTCAAGGATGAGTGGTTGGGGGGAGGGGAGGAGAAAGTTCCAGAGCAAAGCCAGCACATGAGAAGGCCCTGCGATTAAAGCAACTGTACAGCATTCTAGGAACTGAAGGGGAACGGGGTTGTCAAACACTGAAGCAGCGAGCAGTGGTGGAGTGGGAAACCTGGAGAGGTAGGTGGGCAGCAGCCAGAGCTTGGGAGCCTCAAATGCCATCTTAAGGATCTTAGTCTTTATCCTAGAAATAAAGGGAAGCCTTTGAACAGCTTTAAGGAGGAGGGAGAACAGGGGGTGTGACCTTGGATTTGTGGGGGTTTTGGCTGCATGGTGCGGCTTGTGGGATGTTAGTTCCCCAACCAGGGACTGAACATGACCCTCAGCAGTGAGAGCGTGGAGTCCTAACCACTGGACCGCCAGGGAATTCCCTCGATTTTTGTGTGTGTGGGTTGGGGGGGGGGGTATTTATTTATTTATTTATTTTTGGCTGCGTTGGGTCTTCGCTTGCTGCAACTAGAGGAATCCTGCACACAGCACCAAAGACCCAACGCAGCCAAAAAAATAATTAATTAATAAAAATAAAATAAATAAAATAAAATATTTTATTTAAAAAAAAGTCTAAGCTCAAAAGACACCTTCACTGATCACCTGACCTATGCAAAGCAGATTCCTTTCCTGATTACTATCCTATCATCCTGTTTACCTCCTTCACAGTACTTTCCGCAATTTGTTATTACTATATTTACATCACTCTCCCCCTCTGGGAGGACAAGGACAATGTCTAGCTCAGTGATTGTCAACTGGGGACAGTTGTGCTCCCCAGGAGACATTAGGCAATGTTTAGAGACGTTTTTGGTTGTTACAACTTGCAGGGGGGCAGGGATGCCACTGGCATCTGATAGGTAGAGGCCAGGCGTGCTGCTAAGCATCCTTCAAGGCACAGCAGAGCCTCATGACAAAGCATTAGCTCGTCCAAAATGTCGAAAGTGCTGAAGTCGAGAAACCTTTGTTATCTTGTTCACTGTTGTATCCTCAGCATCTAGCACAAAGCCTGATACCTAGTAGGTGTTCAATAATTATTTATTGAATGAATGAATGAAAGAACAGTTGAGCTGTTGTCTATATGCTGCACTTACCCTTTTCTTTTCTGGTATTCTTTTCCTCCTTAGGAAAATAAGTATTGGGTGTTTTTATGATGGCCACACAAACTAGTCATATCTTCCATGGTCAAGATAATAAGTTTCTGGAAAATCATTGGTAAGCATCTTCTCTGACTTTCCAAATGAAAACAACAACAACAATATTTTGTTCATGGGAGTTGAGGGGGAAATACCTGCCTTTAAGTGAGACTGGGTAAATGGTCGATGCATCATCTTATACCTGAGGGCTTCAGTTACCTAACTACCAAAACAATAGAATAAAATGTCTTATGAACCTGGAGTCCACATTTTATCGGGATCTACACAGGAAACTTTCCCAGTTACTACACAGAAATAAAATGTTTCTGGAGGCCCTGACAACGTGGAGTCAATGTCTGGTGCTGGGGCATTGATCAAATTACTTTGTGTTTTTTAGCATGAGGAGAAGCAATGACAGAGATCCAAAGAAGCAGTTGAACCAGAAGAATATCAGTGAACGTGGCCAAAAGCTAGACAATGGACCACTGGTTACACATATTAACCAGACACAGGACTTACTGGTAAAAACCATAGTGCTTTAACTAAGTGGCAGTGCTTACAAATCATAGTCTGGGAATGCAGAATGTGTTAAACTCTGGGTATTTCTTTCTTCACGTAGGATCTCAGGACTGAAAAGGATTAGTTACACACTCCTCTCTGATCCCCTGCCTTTAGAAATGACTGAAGAATCTCTATGCTGTTTATAGAAATTGTATAGCCTTCTTGGCCATATCATTAAATATTCAGGGGGATGTGAAGACACTGTTATCAAAGCTTGAAGACGAAGGAATTTAATTCTAAGATTCTCCTTCCTGAGATTTGTTTTTCTTGTAGGATTCCCTAAAATCTAGATCCAAAAATCAGTTTCAGGAAGTGCCATTGGAGTGAGAACGTTACGGCAGGAGAATTAACCTCTAGAATAACCGGAACTGTGGTCTTAGGCTGACTCTCAATGTGTTGATGAGCTCTCTTCCCGTGGTGCTGAGTGAATTGTCTAGAACTCGCAATTCACTCTACCATAGAAACTATTGTCATCAGGGGTTGTCCCTGCAAGTCTGGCCCATAACCGTCTACCTATTCTACACTAGAGTTTAACAATGGTCCTTTGAAATGATAATCAGTCAAAAACAATACAGTTTTAATGCTAGCAGTTAAAAATCAGGAAAATCGTTGTGTTTTACTTTTCTCCAGTATTGGCACTTACGGGAAAGCAAGTTTAATTAAAAGGAAATGAACGGGCTTCCCTGGTGGCGCAGTGGTTGCGCGTCCGCCTGCCGATGCAGGGGAACCGGGTTCGCGCCCCGGTCTGGGAAGAACTCGCAATTCACTCTACCATAGAAACTATTGTCATCAGGGGTTGTCCCTGCAAGTCTGGCCCATAACCGTCTACCTATTCTACACTAGAGTTTAACAATGGTCCTTTGAAATGATAATCAGTCAAAAACAATACAGTTTTAATGCTAGCAATTAAAAATCAGGAAAATCGTTGTGTTTTACTTTTCTCCAGTATTGGCACTTATGGGAAAGCAAGTTTAATTAAAAGGAAATGAGCAAATGTCAATAGAGTCTGGAAATTCTGAAGGATTCTTTCAATGACTTTAGATGTTGATACTATGAGTCTTTATTTCACCTAATTTCTTATCAAATACATGACTTTCCAGGTGTACAAGGACTACTCTTATTTATCAGCCACAACTGGGGCCTTCTTTACTTAACAACTAAATAGCAGTGGGAGGGCTTCCCTGGTGGCGCAGTGGTTGAGAGTCCGCCTGCCGATGCAGGGGACGCGGGTTCGTGTCCCGGTCCTGGAAGATCCCACATGCCGCGGAGCGGCTGGGCCCGTGAGCCATGGCCGCTGAGCCTGTGCGTCCGGAGCCTGTGCTCCGCAACGGGAGAGGCCACAACAGTGAGAGGCCCGCGTACCACTAAATAAATAAATAAATAAATAGCAGTGGGAAAGAGAGAAAAGATTGCCCCAGCACAAAGATCTTATTCTTCTGTATGTAAAGCACATCCTTCAGTATATAATCAGTATGTCCTACAGTCAAAATCCATCATGTGTTTAATGGGGACTCTTCAAATATTAATAGTACAAAATCCATGTCCTAAAACGTGATGGATCATTTCAAATGCAAGTAAAATGGAAGAGAGGTGAATTTAGAAGTCTACCAGGTTCAGTGTTACCAAAGGGAGGTGGTTGTCCTGAAAGGTGAGAAGAGTGACACCTAGTGTTTATATGCTGCAGAGCAGCATTTTCCTAAGCGAGCGGCTGGGGCTAAGATTATCGGCGGTGCTGTTCTGGGGCAGGACGTTAATTAGCAGAGAATCACATACTGAGAAAGTTGTCTTTTCAGTCAGTTCTCTCTCGATCCTTCACAAAGATAGTCACGGTTTGGTGGTAATTTAAAGGCAATATCGTGATTATGAGCATGGCTCAAGCTATACTGCTTGGGTTTGAATCCCAGCTCCACCACTAACCAGTTGTGTGACTGGACAAATTACTTAATTCTCAATACTTCAGCACCCTTGTCAGTAAAATGAGGTTAATAACGATGGAACCTATTTTGTAGTCGTAAATAAGTTAATATACGGAAAGTGCTTGTCACATAATAAGCACTATTAAGAGTTTGCTCTAATTATTCGTGTTTTCACACTTCTTTAACACTTGCTAATTTCCTTTTGAAAGAGAGGGTGAGAAGGTCTCAGGCACAGAACTTACGGCATCCAATATTATCTAGCTGGAATATGATAGCAGCAGTTTATTTTCATTGCCTTTGTTTGTTTGTTTGTTACCTTCTGTTTATGACCCAACCTGAGGGGAAACAAGAATCACTGTTAAGAACCGTTTATGCAGCAGCACTCCAGGCCACGCTCAAGATCTTAGTATCACACGCCCATCTTACAGGCGCACAGGAGACAGGCATAGCCATCTTTGGGTGTAGTCGGGGGCCGCGGCGGGCTAAGCAGTGAGCAGGCCCTTTCCACAGTCACTGGACGCTGCAGGGCGGTTTCTCTCACGTGGGACTGAGCCGACCTCTCCCCTTGTGAGGCCGTGTCCCACACCCTGAGTCACAGCCAACCCTGGCAACATTGTAAGTCCCACTGATTCACACAGACAATGGTGGCCGTGCTGGAAGCTCTTGCAGCATCCCTGTCTGCTCCAGGCCTTGCACACCTTTCCAGCCTCTTCTCACGTCACGCTTACCCTGCATTCGCTACGCTCCAACCACCGTGGCCACCTTTCTGTTCTTCCAGCACTCTGCCCCTGCCCCCAAGCCCACCTCTGCCCGGACTGTGCGTGCCCAGAGACACACAGGGTTGGCTCCTTCTGAACCTTCAGATCACAGCTCAGAGGGGCCTCCCCTGACCCCCCATCTCAGCCAAAGTGACCTCCCCATCTCCACCCTAGTCATTTTCTATCACATTGCCCTGCCCCGCTTTCTTAATACAGTTGTTCCTTGCTGAAATGATGGACATTGATTTTGCTTTTCTTTACTGACCATCAATCCACACTAGAATGTGAGCTCCGAGAAGGCGAGAACATTTCTATCTTGTTCACACAGTAGCCCTAGGACCAGGGACAGTGCCTAGTTCAAAGCAGGGCTCAGAACAAGGCAAAGTGGGCTCAGAGTCTTAGGTCAGCTCTCTCCACCTTCTGGCTCTCAGAATGTATCACCAGCGTTGAATGCTTGCTGTGAACGACTTCAGCTCCATCACCAAGGCCACCACCCACGTCCTGAGCTTAGTACTATGTAAGTGACACTGGTGTCACTCAGCACAAGCAAGGGGACTTGTTCATTTCATGGCCAGACTCCTGTGATGGCTCGGAAATTCTTCCTCTAAAACTTTTACCCACTGCTTCTGTTTCTGGCCTCTGGAATGGACAGGGAAACCCCTTCCCTCTTCCATCAGTCAACAAATGTTTGTGGAGGATCCCTCAGACTGAGAGGGAGGCAGAACTCATATACCTGAAAAGATGCAGGGAATGCAAATACAGAAATAAACAAAGATGCCACCATCACTTGTGTTTGACAGAGACTCAAAGGGTGGCAGGGGAGAAGGAAAGCTTTATGGTGAAAAAAAGGGAAAGCTTCAGGTGTACCCTGAAGGAAGCCAGAGGCGGACTAACTAGAAGCCGGCGTCTCCTGTGACTGATTTGGGGGCATGTTTGGCTTTCTCTGATTGGTCCTGAGCTGAAAAGGGGATGAAAAGTAGGCAAGCTGGCAGTCACTGCCAGAGTCCTGACTTCCCGGTCCAGTTGCTGCAGAGGTTGTGGTCTGGCTCCATGGACTGGTTGCTATACATGTGGGTCGGAGTTCTGCTGTCATACAGGGTCTAGCCACTGTGTGTTTGTGTATTCAGTCTCTCACAAGGCAGGATGTGGCGACTGGCGCTTGACTCCTCTAGACACATACTGGGGATGAGGTGAGCAATGGGAACGGGTATTTCTGGGCAACTGGCCCAGAGCACAGGCCTCCGCATTTGTCTGTTGCCTCAGCAAGGTGAGTTCTTGAACAGATTGCTCTCGGGTGGGACCGGTCAGGCTGGCACCCCTTAGGGGTCCACGTGGAGGGAACCTAAAACATCCTCAGCTTCACCCTCTCTTTCCACTGGTTTCTGTCTGACCCTGGCTTCTGTCTTGCAGAGGCTGCAGGGCAATGAGACCCAGCTGCCTTCAGCCTGGGAGGATTCAGAAGATTGGCTTTTTACACACAATTTAAAGTCTATGAAACTCACCTTGGCTGACCTGATAAGCCAGGGCACAGCCATGCTGTAAGTCTAAAGCCATTCCCCTCTCCCCCCAAGTCTGCAAGACACGTCCATCCCCCTGAGACCAAGAGACCCTTTCATAAAACTTTTCTTCTTCAGGAAGGAGGGTAGCAATGTCACGAGGAAAATGCACGTCTCCGCCCAGACCATCCACCAATTCGAATCCAAGCTTTCTGAGTAAGTATGTTTTTCAGTGTCTTCCCAACAGCCCAAGAGCTCAAGAAGTACCTGGTTTCGGCAGCCTGAAAATGACTTTGTTCAAACGACAGTCTCTGTGGGACCTTGGGCAGGCTTCTTCCCGCTTCTAGCCCCAATTTCCTGTTTTTGCAAATAGAGAGGTCAGACCATATCAGTTTTTCTCAGCCTTTTAAAATCCATGGTCCCTTTGGATGAACACATAAAACCTCACAGCCTCGTCTGCTGTGTAACGGTTAAGAGTGACCACTTTCGATGACAGATTGATTGGGTTCATACTTTTACAGATGTATGTCAAAAATATTCAGCCTCCCCACTTCCAAACCAGATTTTTTTTTAAAGCTTCTCTTTGGTTTATTTATTTGGCCACACCAAGAGGCTTGTGGGATCCAAGTTCCCCAACCAGGGATAGAACCCGGGCCCTTGGCAGTGAAAGCGAGGGGTCCTGACTACTGGACCGCCAGGGAATTCCCCCAAACCAGATTTTGACAGCACCATCCATCCCCGGTGTAGCAATCTATGGGCCATGATTACTGCTTACCTGAGGTTTCTTAAAAGGTTAGAATAATAATTAATAGCCAAAATTTCTTTTTTAAAAAAAATTTATTTATTTATTTATCTTTGGCTGTGTTGGGTCTTCGTTTCTGTGTGAGGGCTTTCTCTAGTTGTGGCAAGCGGGGGCCACTCTTCATCATGGTGCGCGGGCCTCTCACTATCGTGGCCTCTCTTGTTGCGGAGCACAGGCTCCAGACGTGCAGGCTCAGCAGTTGTGGCTCACGGGCCAGTTGCTCCGCGGCATGTGGGATCTTCCCAGACCAGGACTCGAACCCGTGTCCTCTACATTGGCAGGCAGATTCTCAACCACTGCGCCACCAGCGAAGCCCAATAGCCAACATTTCTTTTTTTTTTTTTTTAATCGTAATTCCTTAGTACTTTTTTTTTTTTCTTTTTTTTCTTTTTCAACATTTCTTAATGTGTCAGAAATTCTGCTAAGGGCTGCACACATTATCTTATTTAATCCTCACAACAACTCAGAATATAGTGTTACTCTCAAGACAGTTAACCAAAAGTCAATTACTAAATAACCAATTTGCCAAATTTATCAAAACATTTTAACTGTAACTTTTATAGCAAATTTTATTGGGTTGGAAGGTTAAACAGATTTTAAAGATTTCTGCAAGATTTTGGTTGATTGGTTTTAATTGTGAATCCAGCAATTTAAGGAATGTTTCAGGTCTCTTCAGTTAATTGGTCATTTGGCAAATTGATTTTCAGAGAATTGGTTTTCAGTAAACTAACTTTTGGCAAATTGACTTGGATAAAGTCTTATTATCTTCATGGTGGAGCTGATGAAGCTGTGGAGTTCACCACACTTGTCCAAGGTCACACAGCTAGTAAACAGCAGAGCTGGGTCTCAAAGACAAGCTCGTCTCATTACCTGCCCACGCCCTTACCTGCACCCACACTCATGCATGCCTTATGACTCTGCCCACTGCCCCATGCCCGTGAGTTTATATCCAAAGGCCTTCCCTGCCCTTCTCTGGGCCCCCAAATCCCACCTGCCTCAGTGAGGGCAATTCAGTTAAATGCACGTGGCTGAGTCCTTAACTTGAGTGCCTGTTACAGGCTGGTCTCCAGACAGCCAATGGAATAGTTTGCAATAAGGGAAACTCAAGCAATTCCCCTGGCCACTTACTATTCAAAAACTAAGTTTTTTGTTCATCAATCCACTGAGAAACTGCTGCTGAGTTGCCTCACTTGTGCATTTATGATCATGTCCAGGTGACTAGGACGTCTCACCTGAGAAGACACAGATTTGAGAAGAACAAGAATGTTCTTCCACCTTCCATGAGAACGCCCCCCCACCCTCCATAGACTGGCCCTCCCTCGAAGCCCACCTCGTTCCACCAAACCACAGCCGTTTATAATGAACATTGCATCAGCAAAAGGACCCCACACACACTTGATCCCTTTCACAAAATCCCCTCTATCCTTTATCCCAGAAAACAAAGACCTTCAGTTTTCTCTTTGCTAGATTTTGCCTTATATTCTCCCAATGCCTTAGACACGTTAAAAGAAAGAAAGTCCCGGGCTTCCCTGGTGGCGCAGTGGTTGAGAGTCCGCCTGCCGATGCAGGGGACACGGGTTCG
>NC_041227.1:62509681-62577896 GCF_002837175.3 Physeter macrocephalus
AAAAAAAAAAAAAAAAAAAAAAAAGAAAGTCCCATCCGCACTTTCCTTCCATGTATGTAAGTGGCTGTTTTGCTCAGTGATGAAGCTGACCTTGGGTGACAAGTCTTCCTGGTGTTTTGACAGAGCTATTGAACTCTATCAACAGAGAATTCGGTGGCTCACAGAAAACAGCAAGAAGGTAATAGATTTCATTCTTTGCCCCCTTTCACTCATTCCACCAGCACTTGTTAGAACCCTTTCAGATGCAAGTGCTAGACCTCCAATTTACATTAGCCAAAGCTAAAAAGGGAATTTCTAGACCTACAGAAATGAAAAACTCAAACACAGCTGTATCCGGGGATTCAAATGATGTCATTCTTTGTCTCTGAGCTCCGCTTTCCCCTGGGTTGGTTTTACTCTTGGGAAGGCTCTCCCCAGTCTTGGGAAGATGGTCACCAGCCGCTCTAAGCTTACATGTCGCCAACTAAGGTGACATGTCAGAAAGGATCTCACCTTGCTTTCCCAGTACACCCTCCCCAGTCCCGGGATTGACACTCTCTGGACCAATTTAGACCAATCACCATAACCAAGAGGATGAGATGCACTAACTGATTGGGCCTGGAACTAGTGCTCACTCCTGGGGAAAGACAGGGGGTGAGGGAAGTTGGGGGAGACTGGGTGAGCCCCCCCCAAACCTCATGGACTGAGAAAAGGGAGACAGATGGCTGCACATGGAAAGCCAGAGTGCTGTTACCAGAAGAGGAAACAGATCCTGGGTGAGAACAGCAGAAATCCCCTGGACCATTTAACCTCAGACCCCTAATGAGATTTATGATTAAGGCTGATCATCTGGACATAACTTTTGAGAGTTTGATTCAATGTTTTCCTCAGACCCAAAGAGTAGAAGAGCGATCGTGGGCAAATTAACCTTTATTTTGCTTTCTTATTTGTTTTAGCCTATATTCTTCCACTGATGCTTTTCTGGCCCACCATTTGCTTTCACCTTAGGCAATCCTCAACTCTTTTCTTAAACCCTGGGACAGGCAAGATGCTGAAATCCATGCTCCCCACCCCCAAGCCCCACCTCTACTACCCAGGCCGATTCCAGGGTGCAGTCTACAGCTCAGATCCGGAACCATCTTCAGTCGCTTAGTCAGCTCAGCAAATGCACATCTCCAGCGGCGGCATATGCCCCCTCTGGTTGCACGTGGTAACACAGGCAGAGAGAACTGAGGGGGTGAAATCCTCACCTACTCCACAAACGCCCATTCAGGGAATGTTGCTCTCACCTGCCTACCCACATCACGCCTGTCCTGGCACTTTTGACAAAGGGGGCAGTGATTGCTGGTTGGGTCTTTCCTCCCCTTACCCCTTTCTGATGGTGTTACCGCGGAGCCAGGAAACAAGCCCCGATTGGATTCCAGGGAAGCAGTCACCTGTAAACCAGCTCATGGGTCTTCTGGGTGCTGGGGCACCTGGGGTGATGCATAGTCCATCACTGGGCCCAGTTCCCGACTCTGCTGTCGGCAAGGCCTCACTTCTCTGGGTGTCCGTTTCCATATCTGCAGAGGATAAAAGCAGGGGTTATTAACCGGTGGCACGCGGGCAGATCTGGCCCTACAACCATGTTTTTCTTGGCCTCCAGAGTTTTATTTTTTGAATTAGTTGTCAAGATTTTAAAATTCTGATATTTCACTTTTATGTCTGCTTTCAGTCTTCTCTTGAAAAACTGGGACTATCTGGCATCACTGGACTCCAATTCCCTCTTATTTACTTTTCCAGTTATTTCTATGGGATGAGTTTCTAGAATTTCAATGGCTAGGTTTAAGGGAATGCGTGTTTGTTTGTTTTAAATTTATTTATTTTATTTTTGGCTGCGTTGGGTCTTCGTTGCTGCACGCGGGCTTTCTCTAGTTGTGGCGAGCAGGGGCTTCTCGTTGCGGAGCACGGGCTCTAGGCGCGCGGGCTTCAGTAGTTGCAGCATTCTTCTATAAAATGGGTCTTCCTCCTGCGGCTTCTTGTTGAGGTCGGGGAGCGCTTGAACGTCTGCTACACAGAGCTGCCCAGTAAAAGGTCTGTAGAAGCACAGAGCTGTGCTGGTTGTTTCCGCACGCCCTCTTTGGTTTTAGGCATTTGGCCTCATCAAGGGGGACAGAGTTGGCATCCTCGTTGATGTGTCAGCTGTCAGCAGTGGCCCTCAGAAGGAGGAGTTCCAAAATGACCTCTTGGTAAGTCTCTCTGGCACAGAGAAGGACCCGGAGCTGGCACCTCCACCCCACCCTCCCTCGTGAGCTTGCTAATGGGCTTTGTTTATAGCAAGGGCAAAATGGAGTGTTTTGCAAAGAACAGTTCACACTTAATGAGCACCTACGGTTAAAAAAAATATATGTTGAGTTCTGCAAAACCCAGCCTCAGAGTCTTTCTCAGCTGCAGTGTGAGCTTCTAGTATTCACACCACAGCAGTCCCTGCTAACCTGATTTTGTCTCAAGAGCCCGGAAAGAGGGCACGTAGGTGGTAATCAGTTGGACTGACTTCAGCACAGAACGGTCTTCCAGCCTTTTCCACACAAGGAGCTATCCTGGTTGCTTTGGCCGTAACTCAGAAGCTAAGAACTCTAGGGTCAAATCCCAGGCACCTCCACCACTTCTCGGCTGTGTGACCGTGTTACCTCATCTGTAAAACAGGGATGACGGTCGCCGCCTCACAGGGTCACCAGAGGACAGAAAGAGTACATGCAAATTAAGTGCTCGGTACAGAGTCTGGCGTCGAGAAAAGCCTCTGTAGTCTCTGGGAAGTGATATGGAGGGTCTGTTTTCCTAGAGGAACCTCTAGAGCTTTGAATGAGACCTTAGCAGCAACAGCTGGTCCCAGGACCCTTTAGAGGGATCAACATGGGCCAGTTTCCAGACTTGTCCCTTGTTGCTGGTCTCAGCAGGTGTCAGGGAACAGGTGTCAGTGCAGGCCCCCCCTTCCTGACAGGTCCCAGGGCCCGGTTTCCAAAGATCCCCCAGCTGGGCTGGTCCAGTCTTAGCCAGGGCAAGGCTCGTGTTGGCAGTAACAGGTGAAGTTTGTAGCTGGCCGGGAAGAAGAGGGATGAGCTTATCTTATTGTTGGACACTCACCAGGTTGAGCCTGAGAGCATCCAATGGGTTGGCCCTGCACCCATCGCTCTGTCCCCAACTCACACGCCTGGGACAGAAACCGCTGCCCCCGACCTCTATTCTCCTCCCTGGGTGCCCCAGTGAAGTGCTGAGGGTCCAACCACAGCACACACTGAGGTGGGGGCTCATCCCACTGCACCTGTGACCCAAGTGCGCAGCAGCTGCGGCAGAAGAGCACGTGGTCTGCGGTCAGCAGGGGGGAGGGCCCAGCTCCCGGACTGGCCCGCCAAGCCGCGGGCTGACCACCCAGGCCCCATACCCGCCACGCGCAGCCAGGAGCAGGCTGGGATGGGCAGTGAGCAGATGTCAACGTGGGGCTACTAAGCTGGGCCTTAAGCGAGCCTGTTCCAGCACGGCTCACACCCCAGCCCAGAGGGCCCAGCCACGGCGTGAGAGGTGAAGCCAGGCTCCACGTGGCCCGTGGCTCTGGCCGCCAGGGATGCCCTTTTGCCCACCAGAGCCTCATTGACGAGCAGCTGAGCCACAAGAAGAAGCTGTACGTCCTGTCCTTCGGTAGCACCACCGACATCTTGTGGCCCAGCCCGGTGGAAGTCGGCACCTCCAGGTGAGAGACTGCCCAGCCTTAGCCCGGATGTCTACCTGGTCATCTTCCTCCCTAAGTGTTAGTGTCTTTATTCCATGATTAAAGTGCAAGACCCCCAACGGATAAGTGAGACAATTCACAAAAGCAGAAACACAGGGCGCCAGTAACTTTTGGAAAAGTCACCCCACGAGGACCACAAAATGAAAAGACGAGACACCATTTTTACCCAGAAAACTAGCAAGGTAGTTTTATTATTATGAAAATAATACGTGTTCATTTTCAAAAACTGGAACAGAATAAAAGGATAAATAATAGCAGATGAGTCTCCCTCTTACCTAGTTCCCCCTCACCTCCCAATAACGGTTTCTTCTATCTACTTCCACAGTCTTTGCACATACATGCATCTGTGTGTTTATCCTCTCTTATTTAAACATAATCAGGAGCACGTTACACTGTTTTGCATCTTGGCTTTGCACCTAATCTTGACTATCATTTTCTCTCAGTACACAGAAATCAATCTCATTCTTTTTAATAGCTGCATAGTATTCCACTGTGTAGATATACTGTAATTTATTTAGCTAGTCCTTTGGGAGTTTCTGGTTTGGAGGGTTTTTTGCAGGTGGGGAGAGGGGGAAGGTAAGAATTTCTACTTACTTATGCCAGTAAATAGGTATCTCTTTTCCATGAAGGGAATAGCCTTGATCATCCACCATGTGTTAGGTGCCATGCTCGGCACTTCACGTGTACGCTCTTACTTAATATTTATAGCCAACACATGGGATAGGATTACTACCCCCGTTTTGCAGATGAGGAGACTGGGACTCAGGTTAGGGAAGTTTTCCAAAATGGCAGGGTCAGGATTGGATTCCAAAGCCCAGAGCGGATCCCAGGGAAAACCACATGCTTGGGTTTCTGGGACGGAGGTCGCCTTGCCCAGCACTAGCTGTAAAGAGGAGCCCTTCCAGGTAGAGAAGTGCCGGTTCAGGCAGCGCAGGCTTTGAATCCTGGCTCTGACAGTTACTGGGGGATCTTGACAGGTCCTTTGACTCTCTTATTAGCAGAACGGGGCAAGGACAACTGTTTCTCACAGAGTTGTTGTGAAGATGAGTGAAAAATGAGTACTTGGCATGGGGCAGGTACTCAGTGGGTAAGAGTGTTTTTTACTGTGATTTCCACTCTTGTTCAACCCCCGAGCTCTGGAATGTCAGACCTGGAAGTCACCTTGAGACCATCTAGCCAAGAGTTCCTCAACTGCAAGTATTCCTGGTCTTCCCTTGTGATTTTTGTCATATCCCTGCCTCCTGAACTATTATTTACTCTGTGCCCCTTGTACTATTATCGATTTTTTAAAATATCAACACTATATTTACTTTGAAGGCAACCATCAATACCGTAACTGAGAAGCCCGTATCACTTGCCATAAATAGGAAGTCGCTATAAAAATAAATAGAATGAAAGCAGACAAAACAACATTATTGAATTCCAGCTTGAAACCTATTGGCCAGAGAGGGCGCCAGGCCTGTGATCTGTTCTCTTTGTTTAAAAGGGAGATTCAAACAGTTATAATAATGAAAGACAGACTTACTGGCAACGAGCTGAGGGGTCTTTTTTGCAGGGGGAGGTCAGACTGAAAGGGAAATGGAAAGAGAAGGGCTGTCTCACTAGTGCCACATGAGGCATTTAACCAAGAAAGCTGTGTGTTATGTCATTTTCCCTGTTGTGAGTGGTGTGCATCCCAGCCCATGTGGAATGTAGCCACACGGCCTCGGTGCCTTCTCTTCAAGCCCTCTTAGGGTTAAGGGATTAACTCTGTGCTTCAGGCTGAGGTCTGCCTCCCAGGAGAGTTGGAGGGGAAAGGAGCTTAGCCCCAGACCCCCATGCAGCAGAGTCGCTAGAAGCTCAGGCCCTAGAGTCACACCTGGTTTGAAATCTCAGCGTTGCCAGCTGCTTACAGTATCACCTTGGGCAAGTCCTAACTCTGAGACTCAGTTTCCTCATCTATAAAATGGGAATAAAGGTATCCGCCTCAAAGAATGATTGTTAGATTTATACCAGCTCGTACCTGTCCTGGGCCTGGCCCCTAATAAGAGTTATTAGGTTGTTCTCCTCTCCCCCAGCCTCCAGGAACTCAAGCTCTGGGTAAAGAAACTGCAGCCTGAGAGAGGCAGCAATCTGCTGCAAGCCCTGAAGAAAATCTTCGCTCTGAAGGGGCTGAATTCTCTGGTGACCATAATGGGAAGCTGGTAGGTCTCCTTTCCTAAGCTGATAACACGAAGGGGTTGGAGAACCAAACCATTGTTAGAAAAAAGACGATCAAGACTCTTCACGGACGCTCGAGAGAAGGGTTGTGTTTCCAGGCCATTTGTCCACAGATGCTGGGGCAGGGCAGCCAGGGTGGCCAGGCCTGTGGCCCACTCGGCCCTGCATCTTACACAGGTGACACGGGACACAGGTGGTTGATTAGATTTGGTAGATGTTCCTTGGGAACTACCATTTTGCTGCGGAATGTCCTCAGGCTGAGGTGTCCCCTTCTCTTCTTCCGTCTTCTCCACAGCCCAGATCAGCCTTCTGAAATCCTGTCCGAGTACATCCAACAGTCCATCATTGGAAGGGACCTCATCACCCACATCATCACCTACAAATGCGATGGTCAGGTGCCCCCTGTAAGTATCGAGATTCTCCAAGGCTTCCCTTGGATTGGCTATAGTGAGCTGGGCCAGCCTTTGAGGCCCCCAAGCTGCGAACCAGAACACGACTCTCCTTGTACCTAGTTCTCCTGTTGCTAAGCTCAGTTGGGAGGCTCAGACGAGGAGAAAGTTTGTTAAGGTACCGGCATTGCCCTAGTGACGGCTCACCCTGTCACCATCCCCGCAGGCTGTTCTGAAGAACCTTGCAGAAGCTCTTGGGGGCTACTACCACTGCTACAGCCCAGAGACAGAGGTAAGCCCTTGGGCCAACACACCGCCCCCTCCTCCCATCCCTGCCTGCCTCCAAGGTTCTGCCTGGGGAATCTGGGCCAGACAGACCATGCTGTGTGTGTGCTTGCTTTCCCCCCTCCCCAACTCAGTGGGTTTACAAAGGGAAAATCAGGTTAAAATGAACATGTGGGAAGAACAGAAACAACGTGAAGTCACAAGAGATCCTTTCGTCGGTGTGTATGATGAGTTGATTACACGCCGGTAGAATCCTGAATCCCTATCCAGTTGCCATCAGCATGGGCCCCAGCCCACCTCGGCTCCCACCAGCGCTCTGAATCTGAAGCAGTTGCTTCAGTCCTCTCTCCTAGATGGACCCCACCTACTGCAGGAGACGCACAGCAATCAATTCTGAATGAGCAAGTAATTCTGTACCAGTCCGTCCATTAGTATCCTTGTCCCGGTTAATAATAACATCGCGTACTCCGTGTTGACAGTGGAGGTGACAGTTAACAAATGTGTGTGTAGATCCACTTGGCAGATTGAGAATCCAGCCGTCTGCTCAGCTAATAGGCGGTGCCTTGCCTGCTAACCTAATCGCCGTGAGCACATGAGTATTTGCATCTCACAAGTATGTTCAAGTGTCGAAAAGTCGGACATTTCCCACGAGGGAGCCAAGGTCAGGCAACATTTTCCTTGGGCAGAACCCCTTCTTGTTTACCTCATTGCCCAGACTCTAGAGGAGTCACAGACTCCAGGGGCTAGGAAAGTACAGTGAGTGAATGAAACTGGCTGGTTTAAGAAATATTGTCTGTTAAAACCTGTGAACCTCTTGGCTTATCTGTTGTTTTTCCACTCTTGGTAGAGGTATGGGTAAAACAAATTTCATTGTCTTCGTTATTATGGGCAAAACAACAGTGCAAAGGTGACAAAAAATGACAACTGATTCTGATGGGGACACAACAGTGAGCGGTAAGGAGTGCGGTGAACGAAGCAGCACCTGCCGCAGCTAAAGAGGCTCCTCCGCGCAGCCCCAGCCGGGTGCTCTGTAGGGGTGTGACCACCAGTGTTGCCAGGTCTTCTGATTTTTCAACAAGAGCCAGAAACCTGGATTTTTGTATGTGTGTGATTTCTTTACATTTTTAAAAAGTTGCAGTGAAATTCTCATAACATAAAGTGAACAATCAGGGGAAGTTAGTACATTCACAATGTTGTGCAATCACCACCTTTATTTAGCTCCCAAACATTTCCATCCTCCCCCCCGCCGAAAGGAAACTGTACCTATTAAAGCAGTGACTCCCTGTTCCCCCTCCCCTGCAGCCCCAGGTAACCACCAATCTGCCTTCTGTCTCTAGGGATTTACCTATTCTGGGTATTTCATATACATGGAATCATACACCTTTCATGTCCATCTTCTTTCACTTAGCATCATGTTTTCAAGGTTCATCTATGTTGTAGCCCGTATCAGAACTTTGTTCCTTTTGCGTTGAATAATTTTCCATTTTCTGCATAAACTACACTTTGTTTATCCATTCATCAGTCAATGGACATTTGAGCTGTTGTGAACTGGTATGATTATTGGTGTGCAAGTATCTGAGTCCCTGTTTTCAATTCCTGTAGGTATAAAGCTAGGAGCAGAAATGCTGGGTCAGGTAGTAATTCTGTTTAATTTCCTGAGGAGCCACCAAACAGTTCTCCACAGCAGGTGCACCATTTTACAATTCCACCCTCATCCCACAGTTCCAATTCCTCCTGCTCCCCCCTCCTCCTCCTATCATTATTATTATTATTATTATTGTCATCCTAGAGGGTGTAAAGTGTTTCTTCCCATTTTTAAGGCTAGACAGCCCTTCAATTGTTTAAAAACACTGCAAGCCAATACTGTACAAATGGAACACTGACTTTCGCAGGCTCTGTCCTGCACATGGACCCCGGTTTATAACGTCCGCTTTAAAGAGCCTGCCGCTCCGCCTTAGGGATTCACGTGGCTGCCTGTCCTTTCCCAATGCCGGTAGCCAGGTGACTTCTGGATGACAGATTGCCCTCACCACCCCCAGATCTACAGCAGCCGGGAGGTGGATGAGCTGCTGGCAGAAATCCAGAAGGCCCAGAGCCTCCGGGGCCATGTGCAAGCCCTGCACCAGAGCGCCCCCTGCGAGGAGCGGACCGGCTTGATGCACGAGGTAGGTGGTGAGAGCCCCAAGCTCACACCGAGCAAAGCGAGGCCCCGCCCCGCGCTGTCCCAACAGCTGTGAGCTGCCCAGGCCTCCGCTGGAAGGATCCTGGTGGATTTTCTAACCGAAAGATTTATTTCAGAGAAAGGCCAGCAGGCTCCTGCCACTCCTTCCCCCTACCACTGCCCCTCCCTTCCCCCCAGTTTGGAGAATGATGAAAACCTCAACCACACAGGGTAGACTGTCTTGAAGACGGTCTTCCCACCAGTATCTCATTCAGGGCAAAGGCCCTGCTTGAGGACGCTTAGTTTAACATGAGGAGAGTAACTCAGAAAGCTTATGGACACAATCACCGTTAAAGCTGCGTACAGAAGAGAATTGGGAATGCGTTTATAGCTTCACAGAATGAATAGCACAGCACCTAGACTGGGATTTTAAATTTTAGTTTCAGCTCTTCTACTGATTATCTAAAACAATACCAATAATTATTAGTATTAGAATAGTTTTCACTTGCTGAGTGCTCACTATAAGATGGGCACAATGCTTAATTCTTTAAATGCCTTATTTTATCTTTACAACAACAGTCTGCGGTAGGTATGTTATTACCCCCATTTTACAGATGAGAAAACTGAAGTTAAGAGTTTAAATAATTTGCCTGAGATCACAGAGGGAAGCTGATTAGTCTCAGTTGAACCCAGGTCTGTTTGATGCCAAAACCTTGCCAGATGTTTCCCAAAATGAAACACATGTACTCCTTGTAGTTTGCAAGATGATTCTAAGGTGATACATAGATTAATATTCTTTTCAATGTTGTGCATTTAAAATTAGCTCATTATGGCAGAAATAGATCTTTCTAAAATTATTTAAGTACAGAAAAGGAAGTCAAAAATTGAAATTAACATTAATTTCAATTAATATTATTAAAATTAATAATTAAAAAGATTTAATGTTATATGTTTGATTTTTAAAATATTAAGTAAATAACAGTACAGTGGTACTCATAGCAAAGTTCATGAAGGAGGTGCTCGAATGTCTGAAGTTTGGGAATTGCTGTTCTGTGTTTTCCTCATACATGAGCTATGTGATTTAACCTCTCAGAACCTCAGGTTTTTGTTTGTAAATGTGGGCGAGGGAGGCTGGGCTAGATCAGGGCTCCCTAAATGATTTGGTGCAGGAGATACTTTTCAGTTCCCTGGAGCCTTATATTTGAGCCCTCGGCAGGGCCACCTGTCATCTTAGAGTCTGAGGTGCTTATCTTAATGGTTAAGGGTGGGAAGGGGTGAGGAGGATGGACAAATGAAAGAGGAAGTGAGTTTCTGGGTACATCTCTCTCTTCTTCTGGAAATTCCAGAAATCTCCTGAGAAGCAGATGGGGATAGTGGGAGGGGAAGGCAGAACTGCCTTTAATTTACCAGGTAGTGTTTTAAGATGCTCCCTTGGATGGGTGGGGGAGACTGTGGACTTTCCACCTCTAAAATATGATTATGTAAGGATGGTTTTTCATTTCAATTAGATTTCCACAGAGATTGAAGAGAGGCCACTCACGAGTCTCTTGCCTAAACCCCCAAAGCATGAGGATCCCCTCACAATTGAGTTCCCAAACTTGAACAAGACTTCTGCAGAATGGCTAAAGACCAATAGCCTGAAAGGTAAGTACCCAAAGAGGGAAGAACCCAGGACTCAGGTGACTAACTGAAAGGAATGAACCCTTTGGGGCTTCATGAGTAGTGCCTCAAACCCCACCATTTATTTTTACAGCCAAGAAGCTAAGCCTTTATCAGGTTCTGGCACCCAATGCATTCGCTCCCGTGGAGGAATTTGTGCCTGTTCTCCGGAAGACAGTATCGTCAACTATCCACGAGGTAACTCAGATTCAGAGTTCTGTCCAGTCCTTTGCAGGGGAGCTCCTGCGTGGTATTTCCTCTCAGAAATGTTCAGGAAATAGAAGTCATAAGACAGAGCCCAAGGAGCAAGGGCCCGAGGGCCTGGAGTGGGATGGAGGCGTTCCACCCAGGACTCTAGAACTCTCATCAAATCTACTCTAACTGCTGTTTTTCAAAGATACGAAAATGAAACTTGGGAGATTGGGGTAAGAGGGAGTATGCTGGGCACCACAGTCACCTCCTCCGTGGAGGTTTTCCTCCTCCCCATTCAGAACACACTCTCTTTGTGTCCTCGCTGTACCTTGTACAGACTTCTCCTATCGCTCCTGTAATGCGCTAATGTGTGTATTTGTTACATGTCTAATCCCCACCAAAGTATGAGCCCTTTAAAAGAAAAAGCTCCTCTCCAACCCTCTACCCCCGATATCTAGTACAAGTAAGCACTCAGTGAATGGTGGCTGAGTGGGTGGAAGGAAGGATGGAAAGAAGAATGAAAAGGATGAATGAGCGGATGGATGGCAATGATGAATGAATAGGTAAAAGAATGGATGGATGGTTGGATGGATGGATGGATGGATGGATGGATGGAAAAGTGAACAGATGGACGGATGGAAGGGAAAATGGAAGGATGGATGACAGGATAAAATTAAAAAGAGGAAAGGATGGGGACTTCCCTGGTGGTCCAGTGGTTAAGACTCTGCACTCCCAATGCAGGGGGTCCGGGTTCGATCCCTGGTCAGGGAACTAGATCCCGCATGCCACAACCAAGATCCCGCACGTGGAAATGAAGGTCCCATGTGCTGCAACTAAGACCCGGGCACAGCCAAATAAATACATTAATTAATTAAATAAATATATTTTTTTAAAAGACGAAAGAATGAAAGTAAAGATTAAAGGAAGGGTGGAAGGATGGAAAAATGGAAGGACGGTATGATGGTAATGGGCGAATAGAAAGATCAGTGGAGGGACTTCCCTGGCGGTCCAGTGGTTGAGACTCTGCGCTTCCACTGCAGGGGGCATGGGTTCGATCCCTGGTCGGGGAACTAGGATCCCACATGCCGCACCGTGCGGTCAAAAAAAAAAAAAGAAAAGGAAGGAAAAGAAAGATCAGTGGAAAGGCAGAAGAATGAAAGGAAAGAGAGAGTGTGGGGATGTAGAGTTCTGGCAGCCCACGGATGGATGACTAGATGGAAGGAATGGTAGTTAGAGATACGACAACTTGGTGGAGGATGAAAGAACAAAATGAACCAATTTGATTTTCAAAGTGTCCGTGAAGGCCCATCTGGGTTCCCAAACCTAAGAACTCATGGCTAGTATGTTTTAAGGTCTCCAACTCTGCTATTACCAAACCTCCAACCATATCTTGTAGTAAAGACTCTGATGTTCAGAAGGGCCTCCTGAGAAGGGAGCTGGCTTGCTGTCAGGCGCAGTTCACTCAGGGGACTGTATCCTGAAGGCCCTCCGCTGCCAGCTCCAGATAAGACAATGGCCTGGTGTGTGGGGAAGAGGGTCATAATCCAACCCCAGATGTGCTAAGAGCCCATTTCCCTCTCTTGCATCTCACCTGGAGAGCCCAGTGGCCAATTTAAACTTAAAATCCTTCCCCACCTGTGCTTCTGTTCACCTGCTCCCCTCCTGGCCACGCCTGAGTGCAGAAGGCAATGGTACAATTTGAGTGGCATGATGGCACAGTGAAGAACATGCACGTGGACCTGCCCTTCCTGTACGAGTACCAGGTCAGTGGTGGGTCCCATCAGTCAGAATATGGGGTGCGGGGAGGGAGATGGGTGGAATGTGGAGGCACCGAGCCGCTGATTGAACTCCCTCTTATAAACAGAGACTGTGCTCCACCCACAGGCCCCTCTGGAGCTTTCTCCACCTCCTCCCCAGGCAGGGACCTGGATGCCAGGCAGGGACCTGGATCAAAAGCCTCTGATCCTTTGGGTCAACATTTACCTCCTCCCCATTTGAGGCAATGAAATACATTGACTCTTCCCTTCCTGATCTTGTGGCACACTTGTCCATGCTTTAGCGGAATGTTTGTACTGCCTAGATACCCATGGCCTTGACACGCCATTCCCAGAAACCAAGTGGGGTACGCCCCCTTCCCCCCAGACCCCTTAATCCGGCCATGCTCTGCGCAGTCGCTCACTGTGTGTGGCGCATGAGTTTGCAGAAACAGCTCAGCAGAGCTATGCGGATGTATGAGAGACGGATCGAGTGGCTCTCCTTGGCCAGCAGAAGAATCTGGGGCACCGTCTGCGAAAAAAGGTACCTTCCCCCAGTAGTGTTCTTGTCCTTCATGGGTGTCATATGTGACACAGCACTCAACCAACTCATGAATTCCCTGTTGGTAGCATCAGAAGCCATCATTTAGATTAAGGATCAGTAATCACTCAGCAGAACCCCTGGAGGGAAAAGTCACCACCATCATCCCCAACATCAACAATAGCATCACTCAATATCAACAATGTCACTCAGGAATCTTTCTGTTAAAAAGCAACAGAAACTAAGTGCAAATTGACTTAAACAAAACAGGGAAGTCTGGTTAAGGTAACTGAAAATTCTAGACTAGATTTGATAGCTGTCTTCAGGCATGGCTTGATCCAGAGGTTCATGCATGTCAGGAATCTCTCTCCATCCCTCAGCTCTGTTTTCCTCTCTGTTCGCTTTGTTTTCAGGCTGGCTTTCCCCTCCGGGTGGCAAGATAGCCACCCAAAGCTCCCAACTTCCTTCCTTCCAGTTTAGCACTCCCAGGGCTTGGGGCAAGGGTCCATCCTTGAGCTATTCACTAGGGCCAAGAGGGTTTGATGTTCTGATTGCCTGGGGTCAAATGTCCACTCTTAAAGCTTGGGCTGGCGTCAGCTCTACCCAACTCAAATGGACTGTTAGAGACAGAGGTATTCCCCCTCCTCACCCCCCAGAAATCAAGATGCTGCTGTGAGAAGAGGTAATGGATGCTGAGTAAGGAGAAACAATAGGTATCCAAAATATCATTATCACTTCCATACCTTACTTGATGCCTTCCCACTTACCAAGTATTATGCTTTGTAATTCTGTTCATCTATTATATCATTTAATTCTCAAAGCAACCCGATGAAGAGTCTCATTATAAATAGTTGATAGTTAAATATAACAAGGATCAGAGAGGTATTGTGACTTGCCTAAGGCCACACAGGAAGTGGGACTTGAACCAAGGCCTTCTGACTCTCTATCCAGTGGATTTCCTTTTGCTATCCATAGCTGTCTCAAAATGAGAATGGGGGGGGGAGGAGATGGGACTATAAGATTTGAAGTAATAAAAGGAGAAGGCTGAATAGCACTAGAGATCTTAAAACAGAGAGAGAAAATAATGATACATTTCCCCAGAGGCCCCAGTTACACCTAATTCTCCATCTAACTTGCTTAGCTTGTTTCTGTTTTCCCTTCAGAGACCCCAACCTATAATAATATTGAATGCTAGTAATTTAAAACAAGGAAATATATGAAATCATTATATGCAGCCCTGCCCTTAAACCATCTCCACGACGAGCCTTTATACCATGATAGACCCTCCTGGAGAGAAGGTTCTACTGTTGTAAACCCGCCTGTGTTGACTTCAGACCATGGAGATTTGGCCAGCTATGAATTTGGCATGCAGAACTCCCCTGGAAAAAACGTTAAATAGTAAAATGGAACAAAATAAACATTATCTGAGAGGTTCGGTTCTCCTCTTAAAGCTTGTGTTTCTTTTTAGGGTGGTTATACTGCTCGATATCTCTGTGACCAATTCCACGTACATTATTCATATCCAGCACTCCCTGAGACTTCTGCTGGAGGGGCAGCTGTCCGACAAGGACTGCTTCAACATCATCGCGTACGCTTCCTGCTTCCCGCTTCGCGTGGTGGGGAGGGCGTGTGCACTTGGATGCCATCGCTGGGCTGAGGCTTCTGGCAGGACAACAGATGTATGGGCACCCAGCATCCTAGGAGGGCCGTCAGTTTATCTGATTTGAATGATCTTGTTTGGGGCATTGAATAATTAAATGGTTGCAGGACAGTCCCACTGGGGCGAAGGTGATAAGCGGCCCCAAAACACATTGCTTGATCAGCCAGGATAAAGTAACTCAGCCCATTGCCCCATTTGGCTACCAAGCTGATAAACACAAAAGAGAAAAAGAAGGGCCCCCAGGCTTGGTTCCTAGCTCAGTTCTAGCAAGCCACAGTATTTCAAACATTCAGAATTCCAATTATAAATTTTAATTATACATAGATCTATCAATTTAATTTTTGTATATAGTTATATGTTGTATATTATATATAGCTATATAGGATTAAATTATACAGTTATATATAAAACTATATGATTTAATTATATATAAAACTATATATTTAAATTATATAGAAGTATATATAGTATAAATTAAAACTATATAACTATATATTTAAATTATATATTTTATATATAAATTTTAAATATAAATAAAGTTAAATTTAAAATGTAAATATTCAATATATAACAAGTGTTTAACTACATATACATTTAAATTATATATGACTATATATAATACTATATATATTTAAGTTATACTTCTGTCTACATAGTTACTTATATTTTTAATCTATAATTATATATAATTTAAATATATGTATAGTTATATATATACGTTTTAAAATTAATTAATTTTATTTTTGGCTGCATTGGGTCTTCGCTGCTGCGTGCGGGCTTTCTTTAGTTGTGGCGTCTGGGCTTTCTCTAGTTGTGGTGAGCGGGAGCTACTCTTCGTTGCCGTGCGCGGGCTTCTCATTGCAGTGGCTTCTTTTGTTGCGGAGCACCGGCTCTAGGCGCGCCGGCTTCAGCAGTTGTGGCTCGCGGGCTCTAGAGCGCAGGCTCAGTAGTTGTGGCGCACGGGCTTAGTTGCTCCACGGCATGTGGGATCTTCCCGTGCCCCTGCATTGGCAGGCAGATTCTTAACCACTGCGCCACCAGGGATATATATATATATATATACTATATATATATATATAATATATATATATTTTTTATACATATAAAATATTTATGTATATTTTTATACATATATATACATATAAATATATTTTTTATACAACTTCACATGAAATAGGGAGTGTTCTAAACCTAATAAGTCAGAAGTTGATATTATATATTAAACTGTACCAGAGTCTAATCTTTCCCTAATAAATTCTACAGAAAAAATGCTTAGGGAAGCATTTTGGACAATATTTTCATTCATTCATCCATCCATCCATTCATTCATTCAACGAACTTTTATTGAAAGCCTGCCATGCACCCTCACTATGCCAGGCATTAGGGATACAGAAGTTAAAACACACAATACCTATCCTCAAGGAATTTATGGCCTAGTAGTAGGAGACAGGCGTGTCAAAATATAAGTGCTATTAAATGTTTTCTGAAGAAATAAGTAAAAGGGAGGATATGGGACCGTGAGGGCTCAAAGGCAGGGTCAGTCTCTTCCACCTGGGTAGAGTGAGGTCAGGAAATCTTCACAGAGGAAGTGACCCTTTAGCTGAGTCTTGACAAATGAGTAAGTGTTTGCCTAGCACATGGGAGTGATGGAGGAAATGGGGAGAAAGGGCATTCCAGGTACAGGGAGTAGCATGAACAGAGGCACAGAGGTGTGACGGACTACAGAACCCTGGGGAGCTGTCAGTGTGAGTAAGGGCTGAGGGGGAGAGACTGGGCATGACCAAGAAACAAAATAAAACACCAGGTGATGGAGGCTTTATATAGGAGTTTTTATACTATAGGACGTATAGGTATTGAAGGATTTTTTTTAAATTTATAGGACGTATAGGTATTGAAGGATTTTTTTAAAATGTATTTATTTAATTGATTGATTTTTGGCTGCGTTGGGTCTTCGTTGCTGCGCACGGGCTTTCTCTAGCTGTGCCGAGCGGGGGCTACTCCTTGTTGCGGTGCGCGGGCTTCTCACTGCGGCGGCTTCTCTTGTTGCAGAGCACGGGCTCTAGGCGTGCGGGCATCAGTAGTTGTGGCACGTGGGCTCAGTAGTTGTGGCTGGCGGGCTCTAGAGCGCAGGCTCAGTAGTTGTGGCGCACGGGTTTAGTTGCTCCGCGGCATGTGGGATCTTCCCGGCCCAGGGCTCGAACCCGTGTCCCCTGCATTGGCAGGCGGATTCTCAACCACTGAGCCACCAGGGAAGCCCTGAAGGATTTTAAGCAAGAGTAATAATCTTGAAACGCTCGAGCTACAAGGGGAAGGATGGACTGAAAGGATGCGATACTGGAGGGGAGACCAGTTAGACCGCTGCAGGGGTAGAGGGGGCTTGAGCCAAGGCAGTGGGAATGAAAGACAGGGAGGCCTGTGAGGGGTGCGGGGGAGTTAGAATCTACAGAATGTAGTCACTGTTTGGCTGTAGGGGATGAGGGAATGGTGAGGATAGGATGTGCCAGGTGAAGCAGAGCTTGGAAGGTAAACATATAGAGTTTGAGATCCTCAGGAGTCTGGGGATTCTCCTGTTAGGATCTCTAGCCAAGAAATACGGGTGTGCGAGCCATCAGCATTTTCGCTGAAGACATGGGAGGGCATGAATTGCACCTGTGGAGACGTGATGGGGGAGAGATGACAAGCAAGGACAGAACTTGGAAAGAACTGCCATTTGGAGTGTGGGCAGAGAAAGGGAACCGCCAAAGAAACAAGACAGGAGCATCCAGAAAGGCAGGAGGAAAACCAGAGAGAAAGGTGCTTACCCTTTCCCAAAGGAAAAACAACAGAGTTAGAGCCTGCAGAAGCAAAGAAGGAAGGGGAAGAATGCAGGAATCCACTGAATCTGGCAATAGCGCTCCCTGATAGGAAAACAATGAGATATAATGTTTTTGCAGTTCATTTTGGCAAGTATTTAGAAGATTGATAATACCCAGTGCTGATGATAATTTGGTGAAAAGGGCACTCTTGGAAAGTATTGGTGGAAGTGTAATTTGGTATAGCCCTTGTATTAAATTTTTTTTATTCCAGTATAGTTGATTTTTACAGTGTTGTGTTAGTTAGTTTCAGGTGTAGAGCAAAGTGATTCAGTTTCCTCTTCCCTGCCCTGTTGTGGTTCTGGAGGTGCCTTGTGTAGACCAAATCAATGTGCTCCTTGCCCTATGGCTTCCAGTGGGTTTAGGTAATGCAGGGTGGATGGTGGAGAGTGAGATCAGGGTATTTTTTTTTTAATTGAAGTTTAGTTGGTTTACAGTATTGTGTTAGTTTCAGGTGTAGAGCAAAGTGATTCAGTTTCATATATATACATATATATATATATGTATATATATGTATATATATATGTATATATATGTATATATATATGTATATATGTATATATATATATTCTGTTTCAGATTCTTTTCCCTTACAGGTTATTACAAAATATTGAGTATAGTTCCCCATGCTAGACAGTAGGTCCTTGTTGATTATCTATTTTATATATAGTAGGTGTATCTGTTAAACTCAAACTCCTAATTTATTGTGTGTCACCCTTGCTCAGGGACTATGCTAATCTTCTTGGTATCGTTCCAATTTTAGTATATGCGCTGCTGAAGCAAGCACTAAATCTTTTAAGTGTATGTTCTTTGTTCCTTCGATTAAGCCTTTCAGTGCAGAGTTCTAATGGTTGGCAAACCTGGAAAAAAGCAAGAGGAAATTGGTAAAATAATCCTGACAATAGAATTCTATTCTATTGAATAGAATAGAATATGCAACTATGCATATTCTATGCAACTATTCAAAAGAATGTGGGAGATTTACGTGAATGCATTCAGAAAAAGCCCTCAATAAGTCCAAATGAAAGGAAACAAATAGTATAGGTTATGTAATTCCACTTCTGTAAATATATATTTACCTACACATTTTTAAAAAATATGTATTTATTTATTTGGCTGCGCCGGCTCTTAGTTGCAGCCCACGGGATCTTTTAGTTGTGGCACGCAGGATCTAGTTCCCTGACCAGGGATTGAACCCAGGCCCCCTGCATTGGGAGCATGGAGTCTTAACCGCTGGACCACCAGGGAAGTCCTACACATTTTTTTTTTTTTAATTCAAAAGAATATAGAACAAAGAGTTAACAGAAATTGGGGGAGAGGGATAAAATTGGAGGAATTTTCACTCTTTGTATATTGTTAGAATTTTTATCCAACTGTAATAGAGATATTTCCATGGGAGGGGGAAAGGAGATCCTTGTTAATATTTATCAGAGAACCGGGAAGGAAGCTTGACTGCAGGGGGTTGAGAAGTAGAAGATGAGGAGGACGTGGTAACACTGTTTTTCTAGGGAGCATGTCTGTGAGGGGGAAGAGGAAAGAGAAAGAAGTAGCTGGTAGACGAAGAAGTTATGTTTAAGAGAGGCGATGGGGAAGATGGAAGTAGACGCTGGGCATATGTGTGGGAGAGAGGTCACTGTGGGACAAGGTCTCAGAAGAGATTGGTGGTGTTGAAGTCAAGAGCGCAGGTGGAGGAATTGCTCTTGAACCAGAGAGGGGACATCTTTACATCTTTTCCTTGATAAAGGGGATAAATCCTCTTCTCAAAGATTTAAGTTCTGTCTCATAGGGAAAATGAGCTGATACATATACAAAAGAAAAGCTATAGTGCAGATGGAGAGTGAAAAATGTGTTGTGAGGATGAATCAGAGCTAAAAAGGGAGAAATGACTCCTTCCCTGGGGGTGAGGAAGTTCACACAGAGAAGGGAGTGACCCTTCTTCAGGAGGGAAGTCTGGCCAAACTGGTGCTGGCTGTGTCTCCACTGAGGGCGCAGCTCTGCTCCCACCGTGAATGTGCTGAGACGTGTCATGACCAGCAAGGACATCTTGTGGCTGGCCCAGGCCAGTGGCATCCTAACATTTTGGGGGTGTAATCAAAATCTTTCCCCCTTAAAATCCTGGGGAGCCCAAAGAGCTGGGGCATGTATTTCCCCCCTAAGAACAAGCCCTCTTTCCTTTTTTCCAAGGTTTGGAAGCACCATTGAAAGCTGGAGGCCTGAGATGGTTGCCACGAGCCATAGCAACTTACAAAGCGCCTGGCGGTAGGTGACCTGCTGGGTCTGACGTCACCCTCCCCTGTGCTATTATTTTCTGGCCCCCCCTCCCCCAGAAAGTAGCTCTCTCTAGAATCTTTGCCATCCGAGGGACTCAGGCATGAGTCAGGAAACAACCGCCTTCCATTCCCCGCCCTCCCCCTCAGCATGGCCCTCCCTGCCCCCTAGGTGGGTCCTGAGCCTGCAGTGTCAAGGCAGCAGGAACGTCCTCAGCGCCCTGCGGAAGGCTGTGGAAGTGGACTTCAAGGACAAAGACAAACAGCAATCACAGGGCATCTACCTCTTCACCGGGGGCATCCCTGACCAGGACATGGTGGGTAGGCCACGTCCTGAGCATCCCTTAGCCTTCGTGACCCCACATCTTCTGCTAGGTGGACGCCTAGCAACTGGTTTCTCCAGCATGATTTTCCAGTCTGGACTTTATCGTGCCAAAGAATCACCTGGAGATGTTGTTCAAATGCAGATGTTGTCAGACCTGGTTCCGAAGGGGCCTGAGAATCTGCATCTCTAACAAGCTTCCACAGGGTGTCGAGGATGCTGGTCTAGGATCCCAGGCCCAGCTCCCCGGCCAGGCCCTATTAAGATAGTAAGAGAAATGGTGACCCAGGCTCTTTCACCTTTCCATCCTCAGTGCCACATACTAGACCAGGTACACAGTAGGTCCTCAAGAAAGCAATTAGGCTGAACTGACCCGAGATCAGCGGCTTGGAGAGCCCTCAGCTGTGGGCCCCTCTTCCCTGTCTCCCCACAGGCCATGCTCAGTGCCTACGTGGCCGAGGCCCGTGTGGGCTGTGACTTGCAGCTGAACGTGTGTCTCTTCTACGTGGGAGAGTCACAGATGGACACCACGCCCCCTGCCTGCTATGCCAGCCGCAGTGACACAGCCACCGCCTACCGGGAGGTCACCCGGGCTGCTGGGGGCCGCTTCCACTGGTTTGGAGACACAGGTGCTTAAGAGTTGGCTGAACTCTCCACATCTTTCCTTCCAGACAGTTGTCTCGGTGCCAATATAGCTCCCTATGCTATAGACATATTCCAGGAAAACGGCATGTGAAAATCACATTTGCAAATGTAAAATTACTGTTCTGGAGATGGATGGTGGTGATGGCTGCACGGCAGTGTAAATGTACTTAATGTTGCTGAACTGTACACTTAAAAATGGTTACAGTGGTACATTTTATGTTATGTATATCTTCCCATAATTGTTCTAAAGTGAAAAAGAAAGAAAGTAAAGCTACTTAAAAATATTTTAGAATGTCGGGGCTGGAAGGGGCCCTAAAGGTCCCTTAGTTTAGCGTTTCTCAAAAGGTGATATGTTCGCAGCAGGTGGTTGACAAGATAGTTGTACAGGGAACACAAAGCAACAATTTTTTCTCATCGCTGTAGGAGATCAGAATACGCCACCTCAATGTGTGCCACTTTGGCATGAGGATTATTTTGAGCTGAAGACAATTAAGAAACAGCAGGTGCCAAAAACCCTCTCTGCTTCCCCTTCCCCCATCTGCCTAAAAGCAGGACATAAATTTCTATGTCCTGCTTCTGTGCCAGGAGGAGAAGGATGACTCTTAGACTCTTAAGCTCTGGTTGGCAGCTCTGGGCTCTTCACAGCACCAAGAGGGATCTACGTAACAGCCCTCACCTAAAATACCCTTGTCTTCCATTAGTTCCCCCCAAATATTTACCTTCCCACGGTTTGCTGGCCCTCAAAGCCAAACCCCATTTCCTTTGTCTTGTCATTTCTCTTTGTCTTGTCGTTTCTATTGCTCTTCGTTAAGATGCTACAGAAGCCCCAAGTTCCAACCACTCCCTCTGAGTAACTCATCGCTGAGTTTCTCCCCCATGTATGCACACCGCATGCATAAATAAACTCTATTTTTCTCTTGTTAATCTGTCTTTCGTCAGTTTGATTTCCAAGGCCCCAGCTGGAGAATCTAGGAGGGTAGAGGAAAATTTTTTTCCCTCCCCTAAATGGTTATATGATTGTTTTAATATTTCATTTAAAAAATGCTAGCATTCATTGTCAGCAGTGACATAAATTTTCTCTTTAAAATATGCTTTTAAAGGATGTTAACTAGACTTTTATGGTGATCATTTCACAATATATACAAATATCAAATCATTATGTGGTACACCTGAAAGTAATATAATGTTATATGTCAGTTATATCTCAATTTTATATATGTGTGTACTTTTAAGTAAATGAAAGTGAATTGATTAAAAATATATGTTAAGTAAATTATGGTTTAGGTGATAATGCAGACAAGGCCAAATTATGGCGTGATTCAGGAGGGACTGAAGCTTAGGACATGCTAGTGCATTCTGACCTCTCTGATTTATGGATGAAGAAATGACTCCCAAGAACATGAGGTGCCTGTGGTTACAAAATTAGTGGCATAGCCAGGGGTGGAACTCATGAAAAGTGCTAGGCATATACATTTAAGTTATTATTGTTGATTATGATTAATAATAGCAAACATTTATAGAATAGCTATTATATGCCAGACACGGTTTTAAGTGTTTTACATGTGTTGTGATACATTCCTCACAATAACCCTGTGAAGTGTGTTATTACTATTATCCCCATTTGACAGATAGGGAAGCTGAGACACAGATCCCAAAGCATAGATGTAGTAAGTAGTAGAACCAGGATTTGAACCCAGAGTCTGTCTTGTTAGTCATTACACTCTAGTCCCTCTCAAATGAGTCATATTTGAGATATTACTACAGACATTATTCACTACAGACATTAGCTACTTTTAATTAACCCCAAGGTGGATCTTTTTATTCGCTGGAGGAGCAGGACCTTTCCCCTGACCTACGCTTCCTGTGGGTGAGAGCTCTTGGCTGGGTGCCAGGGTACTGGGTCCCAAGGCCGGCCCCGCTCTTGGTATCCTCACTGTACCCGTCCATCCTCTTTACCACCAGAAAGTATTGGGGGGGGGCTAGTCAGCTAAGCCCATTAAGACCCCACCCTGCCCCTTGGGCTGAGGTCACCTCCACATGGCCCACGTGTTTACAGATGTGGACACTTGCCAGAATCTCCATCCCTTCCCCACGATCGATCATGACGTGCTTTGTTTCCAGGTATTTACGAAAGCGATGATATCAGTGCCATCACGTCTGAGATGGAAAAGGCTCTCAACTACTCCCAAAAGGTATGCCTTAGGTGTGGGGCAAATGACTGTGCTGGCTTCTGTATTAGGGTCCTGGGGCTGCCATATAAAGTACCACAAACTGGGTGGCTTAAAACAACAGACATTTATTCCCTCACAGTCCCAGAGGCTAGAGTCTGAAATCAAGGTATCAAAAGGGCCACGTCCCCACCGAAGGCTCTGGGTAGAATCCCTCTTTACCTCTTCCTAGTTTCTGGTGATGGTTGCTGTTAAAGAAATGAAATTGCACTGGACGCTTGTTAAAAATGGCAAGGAAGACATTATTCAAGACGACTGCAATCGGGGAGAGAGATTGAACTCAACTCCGATTATACAGCAAAGATAGCTGGGCATTTATAGCCAATGAGCGGAGTGAGAGGGTCAGTGGATGGAAAATTACTAAGATGAAGTTGACTAGATATCGAGGGTAGGGGGATTCTTGCTAAACAGGCTCAACAGGATTCTTTGCTAAAACCGGGTTCAGCAGGCCAAAGTCAAAGCCCAGTCAAGAAGAGGGCTCAGAGGAACACGACTAAAGTTTGGTCAAGGAGGGAGTCCTTGGCACCAGCAATCCTTGCCTTTCCTTGGCTTGTGGCAGCAGAACCCCAATCTCTGCTTCCATCTCCACATGGCTCTCCTCCCTCTGTGTGTGTGTCTGTGTCTCTTCTCCTCTTATAAGGACACCAATTGTATTGGATTAAGGGCCCACCCTCCCAGTACAACCTCATTAACTTACATCTTAATGACATCTACAAAGGCCCTGTTTCCAAGTAAGGTCATGTTTAGGGGAACTTCAACATGTCTTTTTGGGGGACACGACTCATCCCACATCAGCTTTCCACCTTTGTGCTGATCCACAGACACCAAAGGCTTCCACTGAAATGTGAGAGTTTCCTGTAAGTCACTGGTTTCAGGTCCGTGTGCTCTACATCCTGGCCTGTACATTCTTAAACACATCAATCTCATTCCGAAACCCAAGTCCTTTGTACCTGCCACTTCCTTCACCACCTGTTCCCCTCCCAGGTCATCCATGAATTGCTCCTTATGATTCAAGTTTCACTAAAATGTTACCTCCTCAGAGAGGGAGTTGAGCAGTTCAGGGTGAGATGAGAGCGGGACCAGATCGCATCAGGAACAATGAGAATGGAAATAAGGGAACAACTATGAGAACATGTCTTTGAGGAAGAATTGACCAAACTTGTGGCTGATTGCATGAATGGGGTGAGGAAGAAGAAGAAACGCCAGGATGACTCCCAAGTTCCTTGCTGCGGGACCTGGTAGACAGTGGTGCCATTGACCCAGAGAGAGAAAACAGGTGGGGATTCAGGGAGGGTGGGCCTAGAACAAAGGTGAGTTTGCAGGGCTTGTGAGATAACAAGTGGGGGCATCCTTCAGGCAGGTGGATAAAGATGAGGCCTGGATCTTCCCTGGTGGCGCAGTGGTTGAGAGTCCGCCTGCCATCGCAGGGGACGCGGGTTCGTGCCCCGGTCCGGGAGGATCCCACGTGCCGCGGAGCGGCTGGGCCCGTGAGCCATGGCCGCCGGGCCTTCGCGTCCGGAGCCTGTGCTCCGCAGCGGGAGAGGCCGCAACGGTGAGAGGCCCGCGTACAGCAAAAAAAAAAAAAAAAAAAAAAAGATGAGGCCTGGACATAGAGGTGTGGGGCAGTTCAAGCCATGGGGATGGACAGAGAACACGTAGGTGGACGTGACTCACATTGCAAATATGACCATTGTCAGGACTGCCTGTCTCCCCAACTACATGGTGAGCTCTTGGGAGGGCAGGGCCATAGATTGGCAAACCTGCAGCTCCCCTAGACGAGCCTGAGCTGTCCTCCCAGAAAGGGCCCCTCTTTGGTGCTTTTATTAAACTGCTTCTCAGGTGCACATTAGTCCTGCTCCCTCCTCTGATAAACTCGTTCACAAGGTGTTAATGGGCACTAATGGTTTAATCCACCCTTCTTATGGTGTTAGTTACATTTGAGTGGTGTCTTCTAGTGCCTTGATTGATAATAATTATTGAAGAATCTTTAAGGCAGTTGAGAAGTATATAGGCAAAGGAACGAAGTATCACACCACTATTCTGCCAGCATCCAGGGTCGGCCCTGGGCACATGGTGAGCTGACCACCACATGTGGCTGCTAGGTCCACATATGGAGAGAACACTGGCTTTGGAACAAGACCTGCCTGGGATTGAATGGAAGATCCTCTGCTTACTCATAGTATGGCCTTGGACAAGTCCTTTAAATTCATAAGCTTTGGTTTCCTCACCTGTAAAATGGGGATAAGATAGCACTTGCCCTGACAGTGTAGTTGCATGTCTTGCTGGCAAGGAGGTTTGAGACCCCCAGGCAGTAACTAGCCCGGTGCCTGATGCATCCCAGGCCCTCCATACATGGTACTTATTATTTTTTATTTTTTTGGCTGCGTCGGGTCTTCGCTGCTGCACACGGGCCCTCTCTAGTTGCGGCGAGCAGGGTTTACTCTTCGTTGCGGTGCGCGGGCTTCTCATTGCGGTGGCTTCTCTTGTTGCAGAGCACGGGCTCCAGGCACGCGGGCCTCAGCAGTTGCGGCCCGCGGGCTCAGCAGCTGTGGTGCACGGGCCCAGTTGCTCCACGGCATGTGGGATCTTCCCAGACCAGGGCTCGAACCCGCGTCCCCTGAATTGCCAGGCAGACTCCCAACCACTGCGCCACCAGGGAAGTCCCGTGGTACTTATTATTAATAGGCCTGATCCACAGTGCTCTTGGCCCCAGGCAGCACCCTAGGGACAGAAAGAGGAGTACAGGGGCCCCAGTGGCCCCAGCGCCTCCTGCTGTGTGTGTGTGTGTGTGTGTGTGTGTGTGCGCGCGAGCCAGTGCCCTGCGTGGAGACACGCTGGCTCGGGTGCTGCTGATACTCCCAGTCCCCCTGCAGTGTGCCTTACTCGTGTCCTCTCTGAAGAGCCGGTCTGGAAAAGAACAGGAAAGTGCAGCCCTCCTGAGAGAAAAGCCGAAGATGCTCAAGCTGAGAAGTCAGCCCGGGAAGTTCTGTCCCTCCAAGCCCACAGCACGCTCTGCGGCCAGAATGGTTTGACTCCCCTCCCTAATAACACACAGGGGATTTTGTTTCTGCCTTGTCTCCTGGTCTTTCCTAGATCTTGAGGTGGCCTGGGCCAGGCCCCCAGACCCCAGGGCCAGCAGAGGTGGGAGCAGGGTCCTCAGTGGTCAGTGTCCTGGCCTCTAGGGGGAGGGGACCCCCGGGGGGCCTGCTTCTCAGCTCTGGCCACCCCTCCACCCCAACTTTGGCTCTGCCTGGCTCTCCCAGCTTTGCGGTACCAAGGGCTCCATGGGCTCGACACCCTCCGTTACACGTGCTGGTTGTAAGGCAAGAGGGCTTGTCCGGGAGGGTCTCTCGGGGCAAAGGAATTCGGGGCTTGGGGCGGGCGTCTCATGGGTTCTTTCTGCTGCTGCTCGAGGCTTTCGGGGGCCTGATAGGAGCCTGAGGGTGGACCTGGGCCTGCCCGGGGCTGATCCCCGTTCACAGCCTGTCAAATCTGTCCCGCATAAAATAGCCACCTCGGCAATCAGAAGGGGCCTCTAGAGGTGTGTCTGGGGGGAGACCCCAGACTCCACAGCACTTGCAAGCAGAAGGGCAGTGAGATCTGCGAGCGCTTCAGCATTTCACCAACTGACAGGCCACTGTGAGCACAGCCCATGTTCAGAATGAAGAAATCCACCCAAACCGTGTGCAGCTGACTCCCTTCCCGGGGTCAGCACTTCCGAGCAGTTCTGTCCCCACGGACACTGCCCCCGTGCACGGAACTCCACCAGGTTTCAGGCGCCGGCCCAGAGACATCACGCCTTCCCATCTTCCCAGATTCTGAGGTGAAACCCCGCGGTCTCGGAGCCCGCCTTGGGCCTTCAGTGGTTCCCAAGCTGGCTCGGTTACGAGGGGGCTTGGGCTGCGCCAGGGCCTCTAGCAGGCCTCCTGAAATGCAGGTGTGGGAAGTTGGGTTGCTGGCGGGTGGCTCTCTGGGATGGCAGCTCTGGGCGTTTTTCACAGCCACCACCCAGAGGTCTCCTCCACTGGTCCAGGCCCTGGGTGACTTTGTTTAACCATCACCACGTTCCGGTTGTGCCCGGTAATGAAGGAACCCCTTCCCTAACACCGAGGTGCCCAACAGGGCACAGAAGTTACCTGAGTGGTTGCTTGTCATGCTGGAGGCCCAGAAATCCCAGTCCAGTAGGAAGAGGGGCAGGTAACTGGTGAAGAAAGTTCAGGCAAACCCCCACAGTTGTCCTAGCAGGCCCTCTCTCATAACACACACACTCACGCTCTCACACACACACGTGCACACACGTGCACACACTCTCCACACACATGCACACTCCCCCCCACACACCCATGCACACACACACACATATACATGCACATGCGCGCGTACACACAATGCACACACGCATACACATGCACGCACACTCTCTCACACACATGCACACTCACGCACTCACACACGCGTGCGCGCACACCCAGACACGTGCACGCACACTCACGCACTCGCACAGACACGCATACACACAACGCGCACACACACTTTCACACACTCACACTCACATGCACACTCTCGAACATACACATGCAATGCACACACACTGTCTCACACACTCGCACACACATGCAAACACAGTCCCGCACACACACACACGCACACTCACACACACACCCTTTTTCACCTCAAACCCCAGAGTCCTCTCTGAATGTGCAACAGGAGATGGGGCGAGCGTGTGAGAAGTCTACTTCCTGAGGCCTCTCCATGCAAAGGTTCCTACTTGACAGATTGAGGCTGGGGTGACTGGGGTACTGCCCCCCCCACAGAGAACAGACCTCTGATGGAAAAGACTGCTGTTTTCTAGAGCATTAAAGGTGACCCTGACAGAGAGAAGAGTCCCCCCTTGAAAGCTCTGCTATGGAGTCCACTCAGTGGCAAAGCGGGCGTCCCCCCAGGTAAGGCACGGCCACGGGGGTGGAGGGGTGGACAAGCACGGCTGAGGCATGGATTCGTGATGACAGTAACTAAAGTGATCAGCAATCGTGTGCCAGCCCTTCTGCTAAGATTGTCCCATTTAAAGCTTATAACAATCCATCCTGAATGGCAGGGAATCTATTAGTTCCTCCATTTTACTGATGAAGAAATTCAGGCTCAGAGGGGCTAAGTGTCAGCCGGTCATGACAGGGCACCAGTATTTTTATGAAAGTACTCAGCTCATAGCACCTAAGACCATGTGTCTTCTAATGTCAGACACACAGCAGAGCGGCTCAGAGCAGAGTTCTGGAGTCAGCAAGACCTGGATGGAATCTTTACTCTGCTTCTTACTGACTCTGAGTCCCACTTACCTCATCTGTAAACTGGGGTACTATGAGGATAAAACAAGACAGGCTACAGGAAGCACTTCGCACCAAGCCTGGTAAATATCAGCAGCTCTGGCTTTACTGATCCAGGAGAGGCCAGAGGACCCGAGTAGTCCCAAAGGACCTCAAATCCACCTGGGAGCCCCATTTCAAGGGCAGAGCATAGCTGAAGTTGACTAGTCTCTAAGCCAAGCTGCACAGCTTCACCACATAAACCCTCAGGGGTGCTCCAGCCGACAGGCCAAATGTCCTCTAGCTACAGCCCAGCCAGTGAAAAAAGGGACTGCAGATCGGAGGAGGAAGACCAAATCAAGACCAAGGGACGCAGAGACCTCTCTCTCGCTGTTCTATACAGAGACAGGGAATAATGTGGGTAAGTCGGAGGCTGCACAGATGTCTGGACAGCCCCCTTTCCCCGTGGGACCTGGAAGGTGATCAGGCCCCAAGGAAAGGAGAAATCTCCCGCAGTCCCGGGACATGGGCAGCAGTGCACCCCAAGCAGGCCTATCCTCAAACCACTCACATCTCCCAGCCCAGGGAAATGAGCTTGCAAAGTCTTGACACAGGCAGGAGAGTGGGAAGAATTGATGTCGGCATCTCCCCAGGTCCCTGGGCGTGGCACTCCTGCTCCGTGCATGAGGGGCAGTGTCCTCAGACTGATGGGAAGGGAGTGGAGATGAGTCTCCCAGGCGAGCCGGATTGATTGCTGTGAAATGGCACAGGTCCCGGTAGCAACTCATTGACATGTAGAGAAGGAAGATCCCAGCATGCTTCCCCAGATCAGCACAACAGCCTCCCTCCTACCTCTCAGCAAATTGCACCTAAGGAATGTTACAGCTGACTTGACTGACAGAGAAATTGACATGGAAAAGGGAGGCTAGGGTAAGAGAATTGCACAAAGTAACCCTGCTCTGTTTCTCCCAGGCTTCGTGTACAGGAAGTACCCTCAAGGAAGAGGCCTAAGAAGGACTAGCTCTTCTATTGAGTTGCCCAGAAAGGATACAGTCTGCTCCAGCCGAGAGGTATTATGCTGTCTGCACCAGCACATGCCCCCACGCAATAATTCCTTCCACCAACCATTATTTCTAAGAGGGTGGGTATACTTGGAATTGAGGCCAAACCTGCTTAGAATGACTGTTTAAAGTGTCAGGGTAAGGATTCAGTAGAACTACGTGGGAACCTGGGTCTGCCGCTTCCTAGCTGGGTGACCTTGGGCAAGTCACTCAGTCTCAATGTCTTCCTTTATAAAATGAAAACAATTGTACCTAATAGGATTGCTGATTAATTGAAGTATATTTTGTGTAAAGTACTTAGTGACGTCAGATCCTTTTGGATGCAAGCAGCAGAAATACCGCTTCTTGTACAGATCCAGAAGATAGAACATCTTTTCTTCCCACAACCGGTCAATAAAAGTCTGAGCTTGGTTCTGACCCTGGATGCCAAGCTCTGATTGCTTTAAACCGAGCCATTCTTGTATCTCTCATTGTGACAAGGAGCCTGAGACTATCCTCATTGGTTTAGAGTCTAAACTTTAGAGCAATCAGGGTTTCCATTCAAATTTCATGCGAGAGGGTTGAAATGGAAACTGGGGAGGCAACAGTATCCACCAGACTAGGGAGTAGTAAGTGCTCAATAAATTTTGTTCCCTGTTCCCCGTATTTCTTGGGCATCTCTCCCCAGCACAGGGGCAGGAATCTGAATGTGATGGAGGCCCAGTGAGGACGTGGGAACCCCACATTTCAAATACAAGACAGATTTCAAACATGGGTCAATCATTCCATTAAGCCTGGATTACCCAAGATAATAGTTCTTTCCTTTATTCCAAAGTGGGTAGCAAATTATGGACTAAAAAAACTGAAGATGGAGATCTCCAGGTACCTCGGTCCCAAGTGCACTAATCAAAAGTCAATACAGACGTCGGCATCAGCCAGATACTGCAGTATCTTCCCCAGCATAGAGATCAACGTAAGTCAAGATTGGTGTTGGTTTTTTTTCTCCCACCTCCTGTCTCTTCTCAGGCACAAATGGCTGAGTGTGTTGGGGAAAACTCCACATGAATGTATGCCCCTGGCTTCAATTCCTACTTCTAAGAACCCCACCCCCGAAAGGGGGACTGCCCTTAAGGAATAGGAGATGCAGAAGCCTGTTGGAAGAAAAGTCAGCCCCTCAGAGTGCCTGAGACCATGCTCTAGGGTTAGAGAGGCTCATTGGAGTGAGAATTAGAAACAGCTGCCGAGAATGTAGGGCAGTGGCTGGAATACTCCCTAATAAGAACTCTGTACCCTGATACTGATGATGGTCCCATCAGGATGGCGGGGAACAGCGGTTATGACAGGAGGTGAGGGGGTTCCCTATTTTCTAGTTTTGAGGTAATTTTTTTTTTATTGCTTTGACACTGGAACAGGTAAATTTAGTAGAAAATGAAAATCTAATCATGCTTTTAAAAAAGAGACCCCATTTTCTCCCCTTGTCCTTTGATATGACATTGTCAGCTATAAAGCTAAAAATAGCCACCAAATTCAAAATTATCCACCAGAAAAATTTTCTGGGAGGTTAATCTTGCTGCCCCCCTCCTCCATCGGAGGTCATCTTTTAGTTTGAAATTTATCGACCTCCCATCCTACCATTAAGGGTTTTCTATGTAAAATTAAGAGATACTATGTTTTTTCTTATTACAGTGACCACATCTGCCACAAAAATCATCATCCCAATTCTCACACACCTTCTGAGAACTATGCATTTGGTAGTTCAATAAAAGAAAAAAGCTTTTAAACAAACAGACAAAAATGTATGCTTAACAATGTTTGGAAAATTGTGAACCACAGTAGACTAAACTATTTTAGGGGGCAATGGGGAGGTGAAGATATAGCTGACGGGGTGCGGGGGGTGGAATTTTCCTTTGCTTGCCTTAATCCAGGGGATGGTGAGACACATTCAGTGTACACCCAGGGAAATCGAAGCGTACATCACACACCTGGAGAAGGTGATGCGGTGCTATGTCCAAAGGCTGCAGTGGCTGCTGTCTGGTGAGCCTGCCTGCTGTCCTGGAGGGCGGAGGAGCATAATGGGCACCAGGAGGGCAACCCCAGGGACCCCAGGGTCAGTCCTCCCCAGGCTAGGCACTCACAGACTGTCACCCAGGGGCACCATGACTTCGGGGTTCAGAGGTCAGGCAAGGTGCTGGATGACAGGGACCTGGAACACAAGCCAGAGCACCAGGGAGAACCAGGCCTGTTCAGGCCGCTCTGCCAGGTCGTCTCCCACACCTCGCCTCCTGGGTGTGACTGAAGGGCTGCTGCCCCTCAGGAGCCTCAATTTAGTATTGATCGGGCCCCACAGAACCAGTCCATGAGGGTAGAGATGGGAGGGGCTCCGGACAGAGAAGATGCCCCTGTTCTTCTTTACAGAGAGCATCAAGGCCCCTCTGGGAGAGGCGAATGGCAGGGCTGGCTGAGGAGAGCCAGGCTCACATCCCAGAGGAGGCTGGGCTGGGGGTTAGGAGATGGTCTGAAGCATCAAGTCCAAAAGGCCGGGCAGACAGCTGGAACTGAACCGGAGGCTCAGTTCAGGCTTTGGAGCCTGGAGGGTTCCCGGGACGATAGAGGAAGGATCCCAGGGTGGGCCACTCAGGCGCCTGCACAAATTCATTAGGTCCAGTCCTCTGCAGTAGAACCTGGTATAAACAGTCCTTGGGCTGACTGCTGCTTTCCAAAGCCTCTGGAGCGGGCGGCAAGCTCGGGTGCAGCTGTCAGGTCAGAGGCTGAGGCGGGGCGACTAGGTCGTGTGCGTTCCCCATTCCCAATGCACACTTCCGGCCGGGGAGAGTGTGAAGGGCAGCCGTGCAGCCGCTCCTGGTGTAGTACGAGTCGCGCCCCCACCTCACATACAGCTACACATCCAACACCATCTCATGCCTCCGAACGTACCCAGGGGATGCTGCACTGAGCCACTCATTCATTCATTATTCAACGAATAAGTGTTGTTCTCCCGCTCCGTGCTGGGGAGGTGGTAGGGGAAACACTTCACAGGTTCCCTGAGCTCATGGAACATATGGTCTAGGGGAGACAGTTGTTACCCAAAGAGCAATGGTGACAAGTGTAAGGAGGAGACAGGCATGGTGCAGTGAGAGAGGGGCAGGGGGCCTGCACAGAGAGATCACGGAGGGCTTCCCCGAGGAGGTGGCATTTGAGCTGAGATCTGAAGAATGAATAGACGTCACCTGAGGGAAGAGAGGGAAGACTCTCAGGGCATGACTGAGGTGCTAAGCGGGGGAGGAGGCTGAGTACAAAGACTGAAGGAAGCAGGGTGGCTGAGATTAAAGGGTGCCACCATTCCAGGGAGATGAGGCCATGGCCCAGACTTTATCCTAAGAGCAATGGGAAGCCACTAAAAGGTTTTAAATAAGGGGATAGTGATGAAGTTAGCATTGGCAACAATCCCTCTGGTTGCTGCGTGGAGTATAAATTGCTGAGGGGACAGAGTGCCATCAGGGGAACCTAGGAGGAATCCAGGGGAAAGATTAGGATAGCTGGGAAGGGTAGTGATGATGGAGACAGACAAAGAAAGCAGAGTTAGGGAGGCGATAACGGCGGGGCTCGGTGGCTTGCAGGGTGTTTCCGCTGTCTGGTTCCCCAGATGGATCAGCTGGCCTTCTGTGGTGGGAGGCCCCTCGACCAGCTGGCTGGGTGTCCCCGCGGAACGTCCCACACGCTTCAGGATGGCTCCCCTCATGTCCTCATGTTGTCATGAGCATTGCCGGAGAACAGCCCAGATGAGTCCTGGAAGATTCCTGGGCAGTGTGTCCAGCCAGCTCAGGCCACGTTTTCCTGGAGACCAGTGGACCCTTTTTGCAGCAGTTTTCCATTTTTTCTACTCCTGCCTCCAGTGAGGTCTGAGGTGTGATTCGGGAATGCTGGACATGCCATCTTCTGCTCTTTGGCTTCCCCCATGTTACCTCCGTTTAGCCTTGGGGTACCAGAAGGGCTGGGGTTAGCGGTTGCCTTAAAGTGTGGATCAGAGGACCTGGATGTGAATCTCGGCTTCGCTGCCAGGCTGTGTGACCCTGGGCAAGTCACTGGCCCTCTCTGTTTCCCCTTGGGATAAATCCCAAATCCTTTAACAACCTCTCCAGCTTTCTCTCTGTCCCTCAAGCATGACATGCTCCTCTCTCCCACTCAGAGCCTTTCACAGTCTGTTCTCTCCACACACACCCCCTCTCATCCTTCAGCCATAGCTTGTCTGCTCCCCACCCCACATCCATCAAATTCAGATTCTCCCAAGTATGTACTCCTTAACTTTTTGTCATAACCCTCAGCAGAGTGGTAGCTGTTGGTATAACATACGTCTTCCTTGCCCGACTGGCAGCTCCGTGAGGGCAGGGACACTCTCTCATCTCCACTGCACTTTGCTCAGTGCCAGGCACTCAGTGCATGCTCACTTGATTTCTGTCAACCAATCTACAGACTCCACGCTCTGTAACATCATTTCCAGCCCCAAACAGTACTGTGAGACCGCTTAACCCAATCACTTAACTTTAGGGGTGAGGAAACTCAAGCCCAGGGAAGTTATAATCACTTGGGCAAGTCATCCCAGGCAAAGCCACAGCTGAAACCTTGACCTCCCAAAGCCCAGTCCACACACCGGCTCTGCCCTTGGACAATGACCCCTCTAGCAACACCACAGAGGCCGTCTCCCAGTGGGTTCACATCTGATCCATGATCACTCAGGCAATGGGTGTGGCAAGACCTTGGATTTGATAGCTGCAGTGAGGAAAACCACCCTCACTCCTCCCCTGCCTCTGCCTCCACCCGCCTCGGAGCAGGGAGCCGCCGACTCTTTGGTGCCAGTTTGGAGAGCAAATTGTGCATCCTGCTGGACACGTCGGGATCCATGGGCCCCTACCTGCAGCAGGTGAAGACAGAGCTCACTCTGCTGATCTGGGAACAGCTGTGGAAGCACTGTGACAGGTAAGAGGCAGGGGTGCTGGTGCGCGGGGGTCAGGAGATCCAAGGGATAGTTCCTGAGGTTCCCCCGGCCAAGGTCACTCCCTCCTCAACACTTATAGAGCACTTTCCTTGTGCCAAGCGCTTTACATGCGTGATGTCATTCAGTCTGTACAGCGATCCTATTATTATCCCCATTCTTCAGCAAAGGAAACAAGGGCTTAGAGAGGTTAAATCATTTGCCCAAGATTGCATAACCAGTAAGTGGCTGAAGTGGGATTTAAATCTATTTCTGTCTGCATCCAGAATCTTCACCTGTGTATGTTCTCATTCGCAGGTGGTCCACAGGGGGCCCAGGGCTTGCTGTAGGGCCTTCAGGGATAGGTGTGAGTCCTCACGGAGGTTACTTCCCCTGAGGTCGATATAGACTGGTGCGTTCTAACCAATCTCTTACACCTCCTCTCCGCCCCCCACCTCTTCTCTGCTCTCCACAGTTTTAACCTGCTCAGCTTTGCAGAGGGCCTACAGCCGTGGCAGGACACTCTGGTGGGGACCACAGACGCAGCCTGTCACGAGGCTATACAGTGGGTGACCAACCTGCATGCTCAGGGGAGCACCTCAGTCTTGCAAGCATTGCTGGCAAGTTCCACCACCAAGCCCGACCCAGTGGCGAAGCAGAAATACCATCACCCCTATCCTGACATTGCGCCATGCTTTGCAGTTTACAAAGAGCACTTTAGAATTTACTGTTAAATCATTTCACCTTCCCAGCAACCCAGTGAGGATGAGATTCTCGCTGTTCTCACTTTATAGATGAAGACACAGAGGCCCAGAGAGGTTAAGTGACTTGCTTGGGGTTAACCAGCTAGGAAGTGGGCTGAGCTCTTTCTCTTAAACCTCAGCAGCTTCCTGGTCTGTCATAGGCTGAAAGAGGAGGCTCTCAGGCTTAATGACCAGTCGGTGAGATCCAACCAGACTTGGGGACGGCAGGCCAGTGGTTTCTGAGTCCTGGTTGGCCCCTCTTCTGAGCCAGACAACCTACATGCTCTTTCAGAAAGCTTTCAGTTTTCCTGATGTGGAAGGACTGTATCTCCTGACGGACGGGAAGCCAGACACAAGCTGCAGCCTTATCCTCAGTGAAGTCCAAAGACTCAAGGAGAAGAGAGACGTGAAAGTGCACACCGTTTCCCTGAACTGCTCAGACAGGTGGGCGGTGAGGAGTCGTATCCCTTCCCCACGGCCGCGTGTCTGAGGGGCAAGGCTGATCCTTACCTAATCCAGGGACTCACGTTAGACGCTGAGCTCTCCTGGGCCCAAGTCCTGTGTGTGAGCAGTTAGGAGGCCCTGGGCAGGCATTGCACCGGAGAGAGCCCCTCTGTGCCCCTGCCCACCCGTCAGCATCCTGACTTTCTCCAGCGTGGAAATGGATTTGCACCGATTCCCACAGTCACACGCTGTGTTCTCCCATTTCGTCTTCCTTGGGGGCACATTTGTGAATATTTAGGGGGAAAAAGTTTAAAGTAACTGTGGTTATTTTTATAGAAGAACGTGTGTTAGACAGGAGAGATTCAGCTCCTTCAGAACATTCATATTTAATCTCTGTCTAAACCGGTGAGCTCCTTAAAGGTTACACTGTGTCCCTGCCAGGCCAGACACATAGTAGGCACTGGATAGATGTCCAGTTAAGGAATGGGGCCCCGTGCTTTGAGGGTGGCCCTCATACGGTGAATCCATTTCACACAGCAGTAGCCACTGCCACCCAAATACCAGCTGGGAGAGTGGGCTTGGTGATGCTGACACAGTCTCAGTGGCACAGAGACTTGGACCTCAAGGTCCAAGACCCCTTACCCCACTCATGTGACTTCCCCAGGGGCTGGGGGCTCACAGAGACTTCGGTGGGCCTGGCCCCCGCCCTCTGTTCCTCCCCGCAGGACAGCGGTTAACTTCTTGAGAGATCTGGCCTCTCTTACTGGGGGCCGCTATCACTGTCCTGTCGGTGAGGACTCGCTCTTCAAAATGCAGGGCCTGCTGACCCGGGGCTTCATCGACCAAAGGGTAGGTTGTGGAGCTACTGGGTGAGTTCTGTTGAAACAGCTCAAAAAAATGTCAGCAGGCGTGGCTTTTTCCTCCTGATTGATAAGATCTCTGCTTCTCTTGTAAAACAAAGTATCGACTCAAAAAGGTTGTGTTTCCCTGCTGCTCTCCTTTTAGGCTGCCTCCCCTCGAGGCTGGGAAAGAAGCAGGGTTAGGGGCATTATTTAATAGTAGAACAGTTCACATTCACTGAGCACTTCCTACATGCTACAGGTTTGTTGCATTATGTAAATTACCTCTTTTAAGCCTTCCAACCATTATTATACCCATTTAACAGATGAATGAACAGGCTCAGCCAGGTTTCGGAATACACCTAAAGTCGGAGTAAATGGTAAAGCCAGAACCCAGACACCCATGCTCCTAAGTTCTGTGCTTTAATTCCTGCATATTTCTGTCTTCCCGCCTTAAATTCACTGAAGCCCAGATATTCAAATGATCTGTTAAAAAATAAATACAGTAAAGTCATAGGTTTTATAATGCATGCAGGATAAGATCTTACAATCTGATAGAAAAATTATGTACATATTCATACCTTCTAGGAATGTGCTGCTGTGAATTACAACATTTCCAGGCCAACAAATCATCCAGTAAGACAACCAACCAGAATTCCAGAATTTTTTTTTTTTTGGTGGGGGGGAAATTAAAGTTTACAGAACATTGCATAATTTTTGAAGTCAATGCTTTGCATGATTTCTTTGAGTAACTGTTTTAGGGGCAAATATTACAAATAATACAGAGATCAGAATAAGTAAAAGTAATGAATATTCACCCATATCCTTATTACACAGGAAAACAAACGAGGATATTGGGAAGGTTCTCTGTTTCATACCTTATCAAATCAGATTCTTTGAGTAGTTTCTGGGTGCAGAGTGGGACCTTTGCCACTACTGCTCCCAGGGAGAAGGAACAGTTTCATCTCTTTCTTAGATTCTCTTGCTAATTGTGAGAATTTGTACTTTTAAGGCTAGGCTCTAGAATTTCATTAGTTGACATAAGAAAAAGGCATGTCTGTGGAGCTGTTTTACTAGAAGAAATAGAGAAGGGGCTGGATAGGTTTTACTGATTAACAGTGAGATAAGGTGTATATACTTCTTCTGTTCTCCTGGGCAGAGCTGTGCTGACTTCAGTGAAGTCCAGAGACCCTCTTAGTTTCCACCATCCCCTCCCTACAGTGACTCTCAGACATCTAACTGCAAAGTGTCCTCTTTGCAGAATGACTGCCTTGACAGGTGGTGAGCTCCCTGTCCCTGGAAACATGCGAGCTGAGGCCCACAAGATTTCCTGCACTGGGAGGAAGGCTGCTTTGAGTTCACTCTAAAACTTTTCTCCAGAGATTTTGGATTTTCAGGTCCCACCCAGTCATTTGACGGATCTAACTTCATACTCATTTCCCCTTTTCAAGGACCCCATGCTGCCACTATTTGAAGGAGATGATTTAAGGAGATTGGCCCAGGAGATCACCAAGGCCAGAAGCTTCCTCTGGCAGGCCCAGTCCTTCAGGTATGCCCTTCAAGCAGCCCCTCCCACCTGCCTCGTGGCTCCAGCCCACCCAGACCCTGGGCCCCCGTCAGGTCAGTGCCCACTCGGTCATGACACCCTTGCTCCAAGAGCCCCTGCCCTGCTTCTCCCTGCCAGGCCCAGGAATTTGGGCATCGAGCGTCCATCTTTCTTCATCTCCTGTTCACTAGGTCCCAACTCCAGAAGAAAAACAACACAGAACCGAAGGTCGCTCCGTTCTAGAAAAGTGTTCCCAGGTAAGGGGAGGGGATGAACTCATCCACGTTTGAGTGCCCGTCGAGGGCCAGGCAGCATGCTCCATTCTGTGGACAGCAGTGGCTATGGTGAGGGATCAGAAACAATGAGTCCTCTAACTAGAAAGGCCATCCTACAAGGAACCACTCAGCAGATGTTGGCCCGGAGGGAAAGGGGCCCTAGAAAGCTGTAACCCACAGATCAGCATGATTGCAGGCACCAGGACTCCCTGGAAGCTGAGAGAGGAAAGCTCTCCATCCCTGGGTCCACCCTAATGTTCCCGCCTTGTCCCCAACACACCCTACACTTCAGTCACCAGACTGTCACTTGCTGGAAGTCCTGCACGGAGCCCCCTGCTTGGAATCTCCTTCTGCCGCCCTTTGCCTGGTGACTCCTTCTCGTCCGTGCAGGCACAGTGCAAGTGGCATCAACTCCACTGTGCAGATGCCCCTGGGGCCCATCAAGAGCTGGGAGATTCCAGGCTTCCCCCCGTAGCATCCTGACCACACATCCCTCTTTATAGAGGTGACACTTAACTACACTTAGCACTCCACATTATGCTTCCTTGCTCCCTTGTCTCTTCTCCTTGACCGTGAGCTCCCTCAGGATGAGGCTGGTGTCCTAACCATCTCTGGGTCCCAAGAATCTGCCACGTGGCAGACACATAGTAAACAGTGAGCATGAAGCTTGGTTGTGAGAGCCCAGCTCCGGAGACCAGCCAGATGGGATTGTTTCTGCCCCAGTCCTCTTGCTCTGTGCTTCCCCGCCAACCTGATCCACGGGTGCGATGCAGACTCGCCGTCAGCCCATCCTGGCGGAAGAAGAAACAAGTGAGTCTCACCACCACCCGCCGCCCCTGCTCACCTGAACTGAACTGAAGTCTGCTCTGGAGCCCAGTCCAGGGCGAATGCTCAGCTCAAGCATGTGAAAATCGGGCTGGACCTGCTGGGCCAGCCCCACTGTGTACCTATGAAATGACTGTGTCATGTGTTATGTCAGCTGGGGTCATTTCTAAGACAGGAAAAATTGCTTTTATTTAATTAATAGGATCAAAGTTCCTTTTAAATGGATGTGATCATTGGTGTGTGTGTGGTCTCTCTGTGTAAATTTTTGGTGTGATAAAACTTTATTAAAAGACTCGTATCTAGATGTATGAAGAACTCTGAATCCATAAGAAAATGATAGACATCCTATTTTTTTAAAATGGACAAAAGGCTCAGACAGGTATACATGAGCAAGAGGTATATGAAAATAGGTGTTCAACAGCCTTACCCATCAGTGAAATGCTAATTAAAACTACAGTGAGGGGCTTCCCTGGTGGCGCAGTGGTTGAGAGTCCGCCTGCCGATGCAGGGGATACGGGTTCGTGCCCCGGTCCGGGAGGATCCCACGTGCCGCGGAGCGGTTGGGCCCGTGAACCATGGCCGCTGGGCCTGCGCGTCCGGAGCCTGTGCTCCGCAACGGGAGAGGCCACGACAGTGAGAGGCCCGCGTACTGCAAAAAAAAAACAAAAAACAAAAAAACCTACAGTGAGAACCACTACACACCCACCAGAGTGGCTAAAAATAAAGGCTGGCAATATGAAGATAGGAACCCTCACGCGTTGCTGGAGTGCAGGGTGGAGCGGTGTAACTTGGTGCGACCACGCTGGAAAACTGTCTGGCAATTTTCACCAAAGTAGAACGTGTGCCTTCTCTCTGCCAGCAGTTCCACTCCAAGAGAAATGAGCGCCCACGTTCGACAAAAGACATACACGAGAATGTTTACAGCAACTTTATTCGTAAGAGTCAGAAAATGGAAACTACTTAAATGCCCATCAATGGTAGAATGGACAAATAAATTGTGATACATCTGTGCAGTGGAGTACTACACATCAATTTAAAAGAATGAACTACAGCTATATTCAACAAGCTGCATCAATTTTATGAGCAATATTGGGCAGAAGAAACCAGACACAAAAGAGTACATACAGTGTAATTCCATTTATATGAAGTTCAAGAATAGGCAAAACTATTGTTGGTGACAGAAGTCAGAATAGTGATTACCTTGTGTGTTGGGGCCACAACGGGGCTATACCTTGATCTGGTGGTGGTTACATTGATATATACATAAGTAAAAATTCAGCAGATGGTTTAAAAACACAGTTTACTGAGACTTGACAAGCCATGGCTTTGGCCAGGCTCTGTACTGGCCCAGGGAGACAGCAGTGATCACAGCCCCTTCCACAGTGCGTCTCAGTCTGGTCACTGTCTTGGACAGCTGCCCTCTGCATCATCTCTATCCACGCCTGTGGTCGCTGTAGTACGTCACTCAGGCTGTCATAACAAAGTACCACAGACTGAGTGGCCGTAAGAACAAAAGTGTATTGTCTCCAGCTCTGGAGGCTGGAAGTCCGAGATCAAGGTACAGACAGGCCCATGCTCCCTCTGAAGGCACCGGGAAAGGTATGTTCCAGGCCTCTCTCCTGGCTTCTAGCAGTTCCTTGCTTCTGGCAGCATAACTCCAATCTTCCCATGATGCTCTCCTTGTGCACATGTCTGTGTCCAAATTTCCCCTTTTTATAAGGGTGCCAGTCATACTGGATTAGGGCCCTACTCTAGTATGACCTTACCTTTAATTACATCTGCAACGACTCTATTCCCAGCTAAGGTCGCATGCTGAGGTACTGGGGCTTAGGACTTCAACATATGAACCTGAGCGGGGCACAATTCAGCTATAACACTTGTGTTGTAAACTATGCTTCTCCTAATGAGATGACACCAGCCAGATGACACTCGGGCCTGTGGAACAAGAGTTCTCCAGCCCTGCTGGAGGGAGAGGAAGAGGCTGGTCTTTGTGAATGGAAGGACAGACCAGAGACATGGTTGGCAAAGCAGCGAATCACAGGTACTGGGTTTGAATCCCAACCTCCTCTCATATAATGATGATAACAGCTACCATTGGTTGAGCACCAACTGGGCAGGCACAATACTCAGCATTCTGCATATGGTACCTTGGGAGCCACAAGGCTTGAGACATCACAACTGTAAAGTACACACTAGTTCCTGTTAATGGATGAGGAAACCAAGCCTTGTAGCTACCCAAACACACACAACAAGAAAGTAGCAGGGCCAAGACTTAAACCCAGGGCTGACCCCATGGCCTTTTCCCACTACACTCTGAGCCCCTTTTTATCCCTTTGAACCTGCCTCACTGTCTCTAAAATTCGGCTAAAACAGAGTTGTGAGGATTAAGCAAGATACCTTACCACCTGGCACATCGCATGTGCTGGCTGAGGTTTTTCTCTTCCCCACACCCATCTATGTCCACAGAGGAGGTTCATTTAGGTGAAGCCTTTCCAGTAGCCCTCTTCAAACCGAAGTAACCAGCCCTTGGTGCTCTGCAGCTGTGCCCACTGTTGGCACATGCCTGCCCTCTGCCACTGGCACTTGCAAATGAATTTTCCAGGGATGGTGCGATCCATCTGGGTCCCCAGTGCAAGGGAAAGGACAGCACTGAAGAATCACCCATTAAATGTGGAATGATGGCAATGGAGAATGGCTAACCCAGAGGTGGGTGGAAGGACGTAAGAAAGGAAGGGTAGATAGATGGGTGGAAGGCAGGAAAGAAAGATATGAAATGAACTGGATGGATGGAAGCCTTGATGCATAGATAGGTGGAAAGACAGAATAACGGGTGAATAGATGAATGGATGAATGGACAAAAAAATAGTTTAAAATTGGTGGAAGGATGGATGAATAGACAAAGAGATGGATGGAAGAATAGGTGGGATAATGAATAGATGAGAGAGAGGAAGGAGGGAGGGCAGGAGGAAAGAAGGCAAGAGGCAGGCTGAACAGACGGGACCACGTGGGAGAGGATATGGATGGGTAGGTGGGTGGAGAAAGAAACACCGTTTCTTGGGCTTCCAGGCCGTCTATGCGGCCAGGACCCGGACCAGCACGCAGGACCTTTGCGCCCTTTCCCCACTAGCATCGTGGCCCATTTCAGCCTTCGACCGGCCTCAGTTTCCCCTCTGGGAGAGCGTGCGTGTCCCCGCCTTAGAGACGACGGTTGCGGCGGAGGGGGTAGTGGGTGCAGCCGGGACGCAGGAAACCGGCGCGGGGCGGGCGCGGGGCGGTCCCAGGAGCCCAGGCCGGCCCCGCCCCGAGGAGGGGGCAGCCCCGGAGCGCCGGGCTCTGCGCGGAGACTGACTGACGCGGGGTTGCAGCCGGGATCACGCAGCGCCGCGGGAGCCGAGCCGGGTGAGCGCAGCCAGGGCGTGAGGCTGGGGACGCGGGGCGGGGGGCGCACGCGGCAGCAGGGCGGACCCGCCCCCGAGCTGCCAGGCGGTCGCTCTCCGCTTGGGGGTCCGCTCCTGCCGCCCCATCGAGGCGGGCGCACTCGCGCCCGGAGGGGTCCCTGACCATTTTCCACCGATTCCTTTCACCCAACCCCGCTTTGGGTCCCCAGCGACCTGGATCCAGGGCCAGCCATTCACTGCGACTCCATCAGAGTTCGCAAATGTTCTCCGAGCCTCAGTTTCCCTCCCCGGATGATGGGAACAGTAGCCCCCGCTGCACAGGACAGCCAGGAGGATTAAATGGGGCAGTGCCGGGGGGGGTCAGCCGGGTGCTTGGCCCTAGGCTCCCTCATGCAGAACAGACCTGGGTGGTTTCATTCACTCAGCGGCTGTTTACTGACGGCCTGCTTTGTGCCAGGCGGAGGACTGGGTGCCATGCACGCTATAGTGATCCAAGCCTTCTTGGAGCGTGCATGCCAGTGGTCTGTGAGGACTCTGCCCTCTGTGAGAGTTATGGGGGTTCATTTGACAGACGTGGATACTGAGGTGCAGTGAGGTTATAAGGACCTTGTCCAAGGGCACACCCAGCAAATGGGACCTGAGGCAGGGTCCCAGCCTTTGTTGCTGGAAGCAGCCCCATAGGATAGAAAGACAGTTCTGGTACCACAAACCCTTCCCCAGGACAGAGACCCCTGGGCCTGGGTAGAGGAGGGCTCCACTCTGTGGTTGTATACCCCCTCCCAGTGGAGGAATTAGACCCATCCCCTGTGACGACTAACATCTGGGGTGTCTCCCCTCCCTGTTACACCCATGAGTGTCAGTGCTTGTATGGGGCATGACTATATCCCTCACTCAGAACTTCGGGGAGCAGGGCAGTGACAGAGGAGACTAGAAGATGCTGTATAGCTGTCCCCGTCCCTGCCCCGTGACCACCACCAGCAACACCTGTGGGGCTCATTACTCAGTCATTCGGTCACCCAGTGGCACCTGTTCTTTTTTTACAGCCACTGTGTGCCACGCAGGGCAGAGTTCACCTCTCTCTGTATCCACGGGGCCTGGCGCACGGCAGGCTGACAGTACACAGTTGCTGCTGTTATTAATGATGATAATGGTGATCCGGCCTCTGGGCCAGCCTTCTCCTCAGGTGGAGCAGGAGGTGGGGGGCTGGGGGTGAGACGATGGTAACAGTGACTGACAGGCTGGCTCGCTTTAAGTCTAGAGTGAGGAGGACGAGATCCGCAGTGCTGGCCCCCGAGACCCACAGACCTGATCCTGAAGCCCACAGGGGGCTTGGTAGGCCTCGTGGTGCCAGCCGTCTGCACTGCTGGGGGACCTGGGAGAATCACAGGCAGCAGTTGCCAGGGCAGAGGTGGTGCAGCACTTGTGCAAGTTTCCAAGGCCCTTTGGATCCCATGTGGATTCCTCCCTTCTCTCCTTCTCCAGGAAGCCCTCCCCATTTCCCCATCAGAAAGCAGTCACCCCCCGAGTCAGGTGGGGTTCCCCTTGGCACGAGTTGATCTGTCTCCCTCTGTACTACATGGGAACCGGGATTTTAAGGAACTGGTAGAGAAGTCAGGAATTCTTGGTGTAAATCTCAGCCGTGCGGTGTGACTTTGCGCCTTGGTCTCCTGAGCTGTGAAACCCAAGGCCTGGCTGCTTTGTCTCTGACTCTCTCTGAGGAAGGCAGCAGCCACCTTGGAAGTTCTCAAGATTCTGAAAGGGACAGGTTTGGGAACTCAGAGAGTCTCTAATTCCCACCAGGAGGTCTCCTAAGCCCCCAGGGGTCTGATAATCCACATGAGTTGAGACAACTCTAGAACATACGTTCTTTTGTTTTTTCCTACAGGTGGACAGATCCCAGGTCCACATGGCTCAGTAGAAGATGAAGCCCAACCCGGCAGGCTCCTCCCCAGAGGCCTGCAAAGCTGCGGGGCAGGGCGAGCAGAGCTGCCCTGTCTGCCAGGCCTGGGGTGGGGTCTCAAGCCTGGGGTCTGAGTCAGGACCTGGGCCGGGGCCTGGTGCTGTGTCCAGACCTGGGCCGGGGCCTGGTGTGGTTCTAGAACCTGGACCAGGGCCTGCTGCTGTGTCCAGACCTGGGCTGGGGCCTGGTGCTGTGTCAGGACCTGGACCTGGGCCTGGTACTGTTCCAGGGCCTGGGCCGAGTCCTGGTACTGTTCTGGGGCCTGGGCCGAGTCCTGGTACTGTTCTGGGGCCTGGGTTGGGGCCTGGTACTGTTCCGGGGCCTGGGCTGGGGCCTGGTGTGGTTCTAGAACCTGGATCAAGGCCTGGTGCTGCTTCAGGAGCGGGGCCAGGGACTGGAGCAGTGTCAGGGCCTGGGAAGGAGCCTAGTGCTGTTCTGGAACCCAGACAAGGGTCTGGCGCAGTGCTGGGGCCTGGACCAGGGCCTGGTGCTTCTTCAGGAGCTGGGCCAGGGACTGGAGCAGTGTCAGAGCCTGGGAAGGAGCCTAGTGCTGTTCTGGGACCCAGACAAGGGTCTGGCGCAGTGTTGGGGCCTGGACCAGGGCCTGGTGCTTCTTCAGCACCTGGACCAGCTCTGGGGCCTGGGCCAGGAGCTGGGTCAGTACCTGGTTCAGGAGCTGCACCTTTATCTGGGTCAGGGGTAGGGCCTGGGCCCAGTCGGGAATCAGGGGCTGGGCAGAAACCCAGTGAGCCAGTGACAGCCCCAATGCCAGTACTGCAGCAGAAGACTCAGGCCACACCTGTGCAGACCTCTAAGCAGAAGGTTCTGGTGACTGGAGGAGGAGGCTACCTGGGCTTTAGCCTGGGTTCCAGCCTGGCCAAGAGCGGCACTTCTGTCATCCTGCTCGACCTCCGCAGACCCCAGTGGGTGCTGTGCCCGGGGACCGAGTTCATCCAGGTGCAGTGATGGCAGGGGGCAGGCTGGTTGGTGGTGGAGGTTCAGGGGATGGTGTGTGATGTGTAACCAGTGCCTGGCGTTGAGAGCACAGGCTTCAGAGTCAGACTGTTTAAGCTCCAACTCCAGCTCCCAGCTGGGCAGCCTTGGCCACAGGGTCCCGCACCTCTGAGCCTCACGTCTTCATCCACAGAAACGGGACACTAACAATATCTGCTTCGCAAGGGTCTCGTGGGGAGTTGAGAAGACAGTGCATGTAAAACACTGAGCACAGCCTCTGTGACTTAGCTCCATAAATGGATCATCTAGTAAATCCTGCCCCACAGCCTGTCTGGGCCCTGCAGGTGCTGTGGGTCCGGGTGGGGTGAGGGGCCCGGCCCCGGGACCTGGCACAGCTGTTACCTCTGATTGCCTTGGACCCAGACCTCCTACCTCCGTGTATTCCTTCTCTGTTTCAGGCTGACGTCCGCGATGCAGAAGCCCTGCACCGCGCCTTCGAAGGGGTGGACTGTGTCTTCCACATGGCCTCCTGCGGAATGTCTGGTGCCGAGCAGGTGAGTGCCTCACACGCAAGGCTTGGGCCCCGGCTCTGCCCGCCCCCTTCATGCCCGGCGTTCACCGTGCTCTTCACCTACTCCAGGGAGGATTTGGGCTACACCCATGGGACCAAATGCCAGTTCTGCCATTTTCTAGCTGTGTGGCTAGGAAAGTTAACCTCTCTGAGCCTCTGTTTCCTCACCTGTAGAGTGAGGACACTACTAGTACTTATGTCACGACCTCCCCAGAGAGCAGTATAAGAGTATCTACCAAAGCATGCAATACCCTTTGACTCAGAAACTACACTTACTTATGTATTTGTAGCATTGTTTTTAATAACAAAACAGGAAATAACTGAAATGCCCATCCGTTGGAGATTATTTAAATTGTGATATAGCTAAACGATGAAATTCTAGGCAGCCATTCAAAAGAATGAGATAACTCGATAGGTACTGATAACAGAACAATTTCCAAGGTACGAAAACAGTGTTTGACACTGTTTTTTTTTTTTTTTAAAAAAGCTATACACTCACACATCGTGTGCGCGCTGATATTAATGTGTCGATTATCTCTAGAACTACAGACACTGGTAACAGTCTGGGAAGGGAAAAGGGAGACTTGGAATCAGGAGTGGGAGGGAAATTTCCTCTTCATTGCGTTCTTGTTTTACTGTTTGAATTATTTTTAACCTTGTGATTGTATTACCTGTTGAAAACAACCGCAACAAGAATAAATATCGTTTGAAAATCAATAGGGAACCCACCTCCCATGTGGTTGTAGGGATTAAATGAGATGCAAAGGCTTCGCCCCATCCCTGGCGCACAAGCAGTTCTCCCTGTAGCCCGGTTGTTTTGATTTTTCAAAGCCCAGCCCTCTCACTTGGGTAGGGACAGTATTACTTGTCCGTCTTACGGATAAGGAAGCTGAGGCTTCTAGAGCCAGGAAACAATCCAACACATCTGAGGCTCTTTTCTGTGTCAAGCCCTGTACCCTATCCTCTCATGGGGCTTTTAAAATCCTGCTGACCACCCAAAGGGGTCTTTCCTCACTTCATAGATGAGGGAGCTGATGGCCAGAGTGGGGGTAGAACCTCCCCTGTGGTCCAGGCATATGGTGGCAGGAAGGGGCACTAGAGCCCAGGGCCCCCGCACTGCCCATGGGCCCCTCGGGATCCCTGCCTCTGAGCTGCAGCCCCCCGCCCTGCCACCCAAACCCAGCCTCACGGCCTCAGCTACAAGGCATGAGACAGCACCCCGACTCTCCCACCTCCATCTTGTCTTTTAGCTGCAAAAAGAGCAGATTGAGTCTATAAATGTTGGAGGCACCAAACTAGTGATTGATGGTAGGCGCTTAGAGCAGAGTGTGACCTGCTGTGTGTTTGTTCTTCTCTCCCCACCCCTGCACAGGCCCGGCTCTGGGGGGACAGGGCAGGGGGACAAAGGTGGGAGCCTCCCCCCGACCCCCGCCCTCCCCGGTAGAGGGCCTGTGGGCAGCACATCCCTTCTGTTCTGCAGGCCTGCCCAGGCCCTGGCATGGGCTCAGCGTGGCCTCAGTGTGTCTGGGGACACGGGGAGTGGAGTTTGCACAGAGGGCTTAGGGGTTGGGAGCAAGAAAAGTTGCTGAAGCACCAAATTAGAAAACCCACATCTGGGCTCTCTGGGCATGTCCTGCCTTGTCCTGCATCCCGTTTTTCTCTCTGATTCTAGAGTGTGTTTTCCCTGTGTCCCCACTGAGTGAGACTTTCTTCTGACCTGTCCCTGGCAAGGTAGCTAAGGGGCCGCAGCCACACTGAGAAGGAAGAATGAGCCAGCCCGGCCCCCAAGGGCCCAGGGAGCGGGGACTTGACCCCTCCCCAAGTTAAGGGAAGGAGGCTGTTCCGTCCTGAGCCAGGATGTGTGCAGGAGGCTGGGTGGAGGATTCACCGCGGAGGTCCCCATGGCTTCCTCCTCAGCCAGCTCCCTGCTCACATCAACTGTGTGTGTGTGTGTGTGTGTGTTGCTGTGTGACCTGTCGCTGTAGTTTGTGTCCATCGGCGGGTTCCAAGGCTTGTCTACACCAGCACCGTCAATGTCGCGTTCGGCGGGAAGCCCATAGAACAGGGCGATGAGGACTCTGTGCCATATTTCCCACTGGAGAAGGTACCTGGCTTCCAGGAGAGGTGGGCGGGGCCAATGGACTTGGAACCCACAGTCCAAAGGGTAGGGATGGGCGGAGCCAGGGTCAATTTCACAACTCAGGGTGAGACCCAGGAAGAAAGGGTCCCCAAAACGGCGTGGCACAAAAGCCTTCTCCTATTTTGGCTGGTCGTGCCAGTAGGAGCTTTGAAATCACATAGACCTGGCCTTGAACCAGCAAAGCCACTTTCTACTGTGGAACCCTGAGCAAACCACTTCACTTGGAGGCTCTCCCTTCATCTGAGTGTGATAGCACCACCCTATGGGGGCGTGGAGACCAGGAAGTGAGTTGATGTATGTGAAAATGCCCCGTGAGCACTAAAGGACTCCATGTGAACAATCCATCAACTCACGTCCAGCAGTCACATCCCAGAGCAGGCATTGTGGCTTGCGGGAGCCTCCCTGAATCAGCGAGCCCCTGGTCGTTTTTACTGCTCTGAACTCTCTCCTCTGTTCCTGTGGCTCCCACCCAGAGGGAGAGGAGGGGGAGTGGGGCTCAGGGCCTGGCCATTTCCCAGTGGGGGTCCCAGAAGTGAACCCCCATGTGGTCTGAAGCAGAGGTGCAGCCCTGGGGCCGGGAGGGCTGGGTGGGCCGGGCAGGTGTGGCCAGCAGTGTCTCTGACCCCCGTTCGGTGGCTCTGTGCTCCCTGTCCTCTGATAGCACATGGACCACTACTCCCGAACCAAAGCCATTGCCGACCAGTTGATCCTCATGGCCAACGGGACGCCTCTCCCAGGTGAGTACTGGGGGGCCCTGCTCACAGCCAACGTGCATACCCACTGCTCCCTCCCTGAAGCACATGTGCGATTCTAGCTTTTAGCTGTATGTTCCCCGCTTCCTTCCAAAGAACACTTCCCCAGGGCCTTGGACATTCATCATCCAACAAATTCTGAGCACCACACTCCACCAGGGATACAGCCCGGAAAACGTCAGGCCCAATCTCTGCCCTCACATTGCTCATGGCCTGGTGGGGAGACACTCGAGCTAGTCCACGTCTAGCTCTCTTTTCTGCCACGTAGGAGGGGATCCAGTTCTGGGGACCCTCTTTATGAGAGTACAAACTTATGAATATGCATGAAGTATAGCGCTTTGGAAGGGCTGTGCAAGTGAGGGGCCCTTCGGTAACTCCCAGAAAACTTGGCCTCGGCTGCCTTGCTGGATTGCCTCTTCTTACTGTATTGTGATAGAGAAATAATAGTAGATTAAGGACAGGTGGCAGCATGGCACGGTGGCTAAGCACCCACGTACTGGCATCAGACTGAACTGAGTTCAAATCCAAGCTCCACCGCCTCTCAGCTATGTGATCTTGGGCAATGCACTTACCCTCTCCCAGCCTCAGATTCCTCACCTATGAAAAAATGGATAGTGGAATTTACCTCAAAGAGCTTGAGTGAGAATAAAATAATGATGGGCACTGTTAAAAAAAGAAAAAAACCAACATGGACATTTTGTGTTTATTGAGTGCTTACTACATGCCAAGCCCTATGTTACATGCTGATTTTACCTGCAAAAGTCTCAATAACTCTTCATAGCATCCATACGAGGTAAGAACCTTAGCTACCCCTTGCTTTCCGAACTCAGGAGTCAAATATCAATAGATTCAGGTAAATTCCTGCTATCTAAATTATCATTATTTGCTTTCTGAAATTCAGAAACGAAAAAGAAACAGAAAACCTGGTTTCCCTCACTGTCTAAACTCAGGAGCCAAGTGGATTTGGAGAGCCAAGGTTGTTTGAAATTATAATCCCCAATTTTACAGGAGAGAAAACTGAGGCTAAGAGGTTAACTGACTTAGCTCAAGGACACATAGCTCTTAGGTGACAGAGGTGGGATTTGAAAACCCCCTCTCCCCCTAGGGGAGTCTAAAACCAGAGCCTGGGGCTTAACCATTGTGCTCCACTGTAGCTATGGCTGAGTAAGTCTCTGAGCATGAACTCTTTTCCCTAAAAGCTTCCCCACCTCACCCTGTCACCCTGGTCCTGTCAAGCCTCAACCCCTTATCCCAGTGGGAACATCCATCTGTGTTTCCCAGGAGTTTGACCCTCTGCAGTTGAATTCTCTTCTCTACCAGGGCCTCCCCTGGCTGTACCAGCAGCCTACAAGCCAGACACCTAATCCTCTGGCTGAGAATTATTTATACAAGCATCCCCAGCTTTCCATGGTCAGGAGAGTCATGGATACCCCTGGGCGCAGTCCCTCTGTGACGTGGCCACCCAGTGCCCCACTGGCCAGTGTCAGCTGTAGCCCAACCAGCCTCCCCCCACCATGCCCAGGTGACCCAGAGTTTAAAATTAGCTGCAGGCTGTTTACAGAAAAGCTCACCTGATACCTGCCTTGCAGGAGTCCAGCCACGATCACCCTGGGTGATTTCCAGTCCCTACTACCCAAGCTGGTCCCTGAGACTCTGCCTCTAACCTGGCATGGAGCACCCTGGTCCCTGTAGCAGAGTCCTGAGGCGTGCAGACCCCAGCTCCATGTGAATGTGTTGTGTCCTCCTCTCTCTGGGTGTATTAGTGTCCTGGAGCCGCTGGCACAAATTACCACAAATCTGGTGGCTTAAAACAACAGAAATTTCTTCTCTCGCAGTTCCCACAGTTCACAGTCAGAAGTCTGAAATCAAAGTGTCATTTGGGCTGCGTTCCCTCCAAAAGTGCGAGGGGAGAATCTTTCCTTGACTCTTCCGGCTTCTGGAGGCCCCAGAAGCTTGGGGTCCTTCTTTGGTGTGTGGCTGCGTCACTCCAGTCTCCTCCTCTGTCTTCACATGGACTCTTCTCTTCTCCGTCTGTCTCTTCTCTGTGAGTCTCTTATAAGGATACCTGACATTGGATTTGGGGCTCGCCCGGATAATCCAGGATCATCTCATTTTTAGGTCCTTAATTACATCCTCAAAGACCCCTTTTCCAAATAAAGTAGCATCCACAGGTTCCAGGACACCGACATATCTTTTGGGGGGCCACTGTTCAACCCAATACACTGGGCCTCATTGTAAAGTGAGGGTTTTGGAGGGGGAGCAGTCAGGGTGTTTGGCTATGACCCGGGGACACTGACCCTGGCTAATTTATGGAGAAAATGGAATTTATACTGGGATAGCTTCTGGAAAATATATTCCAGAAAAATGACCACCAGGGCTTAGAAAGGACAGCGTCAGGGCAGTTCCAGGGACCTGGGAGACAGGAGCTGGTGATCAGTCTCTCAGGGTGAACCCACTCCTATGATTTTCGATCCCGTGTCAGTGTTGCACAGAGTCACATTCCTGGGTGAGAACATGGCATTGGCCCAGCCTGGGTCCCGTGGCTGCCATCTCAGGGAAGAGAGGTGCATCTAGACTGACAGTCCCCGCTAGACCTGGTGCAAAGGGGAAGCGGCCCCCCAAGGAAGGTGGGCTTCCGGTCCCAGAGGATGGCATACACTAGGCTCCTCAAACTGGAGGCACAGCCGCTTGGGAAACCTGAGCCTTGGAGGAGTGGAACATCTTCCAGGAGGCTCCATCTCAGCTAAGGAGTTGGGGTTGGGGATCAAATAATTTACAAATAGTAATTTTTAAAAATTTTACTCTTAAACACAGATGAATTATGAGAATAAATTGAAAAATCTGTAGGCTTTCTTAAGACTTAAAAGGATTATGTTTGGAGCAGCCCTTCAGGCTGTACCCCCAGACTTCCCCTGGGGAGACATGCTCCCACTCCCACCAGTGGGGGCCCCTCAGCAGAGAATTTGGGAAGCCCTGGACCAGGCTTTGTCTTGGTCTGGGGACTCTGCTGGCACAGAGCAGTGAGAGTTAGGGGAACAGACCCCCAGCTCTCATGCTGATGGCTCTAGTCTTTTCATTTCTCCATTGGTTGTCTGGAAAGTATAACTGCTACCACCAGTTACAAAGCACCCATTTTCCAGGTGAGGAGACCGAGGCTGAGAGAGCTGAGGGCCTATTTGTTAGTACTGTATCACCAGAGGTATTAGTGGAAAGTGCCTGGACTTTGGTCCCCATCTCAGCTCCACGAGGCTGAGCTGTGTGCCCTTAGGCAAATCACATCCCTTCTCTGAGCCTTGGTTCTTTAATCCATAAAACAGGAATAATAACAGCTCCCACCTCATAGGGTTGTTTTGAGGGGAAAAATTCCAGGCTTACCAGAGCACCAGCCACATAGTAGGACCTCTCTGAGAGCCATCATGATCCTTATCTAACTGATGACCAGAAAAAGGAAAGAACTATAGCTATTGGCATGAGGACGTGTGGGTCTGTGCGCATCTGTAAAATGGACACAGTAGGACTCTGGGAGTCGAAGGAGATCATGTCTGTCAAGTGCTGGTTAGGCTCTCACGGGCCATGCAGATACCTGCATCTAGGTCTTGCCTCTGTTACTGGCCTGAGAGCACTGTGAGGGCAGGCACCATTTCTTGGTCATCCTTGGATTCTTCACAGCATCCATCCCAGGGCCCAGTGCTGAGGGGGGTGGAGGTGGGGGATGATTCTGAACAGTGTTTGTTGAATGACTGACTGATCGACTGAGAGAATAATTAATTGAATGAGGAAACCCCAAGGCCCTGCCCCCCCACTAACCTTTCCGGGTAAGAACCAGGAGATGCGGACAGCCTTTCTGTCCCTCTCCCTGCTCATCCGCCCCTCCCCAGGTCCCTGACTGCCCTCCCCTGTGTTGTAGGAGGAGGCGCTCTGCGGACATGTGTGCTCCGGCCCCCAGGGATCTACGGCCCCGAAGAGCAGAGGCACCTGCCCCGCGTGGCGGTATGTTGTCCCAGCCCCAGGCCGGAGGCACAGGAGGAGCCTGGCTGATATGTGTGTGAATGGGGACCCACGGTCACCGCGTCAGTCTTAGGGCCGTGTCCCGAGCGGGGGACCCTCAGTTCTGGGAGAAGTCCTGCCCCCATTAGGCCCACCAGGAACAGAGCTCTCGGGGTGCACCAGCCAGGCCTGGGTACCGGTAGAGGAGACATGGAGCTATGACCCCAAAGAGGCAGAGGAAACTGTTGCCCTGCTCAGACATGAGCTCCCTGAGGGCCAGGTGGCTCATCTCATGCTGCCAGTACCAGGCTTTTCATGCAGAAAACCTGTCTCCAGAGAAGGCTGGTTGCCAGGGATATAGCTACAAGGGGCTCTAGATCCTTTCCTCAAATTTCTCACAGCCTAGTCAGGGAGACAGACTCCACAGTCACAGATTCAGGGTGGTAAGGGCTTGTAGAGGTGAGAGGGAGAAGATGGGAGCACAACAGAGAGGGCCTGGCAGGGGAGGTCCAGGAGGGCTTCCTGGAGGAAGTGATGGCTGTGCTGTTTGGATACAGAAGGAGCTAACCAAGGAAATGGGGTGGTAGAGAGAAAGTGGTCCAAATAGAGGAGACAGCTTGGGCACAAAGCTGGAAATGAAAAACTGTTCCAGGTTTGGGGACAGGTCAGTGAACAAAACAGATAATTCCCGCCCCCGTGGGGTTTATATTCTCACAGGAGGAGAGAGAGAGAATAAACATGATACAATACAAGGAATGTTTGAAGGTGCCAGGGACTATGGAGAAAGAGGAAAAGTGGAGTGGGGTTGGGGGAAGCTGGGGGTGCCAGCAGTGAGGGAGCCTCTTCAAGCAGGGATATTGAGCAACTTGAGGAGGTGACCAGGTGCATCACACAGCTATCTGGAGGAAGAGCCTTCCAGACAGAGGGAACGGCTAGTCCGAAGCCCTGAGGTGGGGACCTGCTGGCACGTTCCAGGCCGAGTAGCTCGTGCAGAGTGAGCAAGAGGGTCTGTGGGAGACACGTCAGAGAGTAGCTGGGGCCACAGCGAAAGGGCCTCCTCTGCCACCTGACCTGGTGGGATGGGCGCCCGGAAGTTTCTGAGCAGAAGAGACACGATCTGACTTAGGATTCAAAAGGATCCCGCAGGGCTTCCCTGGTGGCGCAGTGGTTGAGGGTCCGCCTGCCAATGCAGGGGACGCGGGTTCGTGCCCCGGTCCTGGAAGATCCCACATGCCGCGGAGAGGCTGGGCCCGTGAGCCATGGCCGCTGAGCCTGCGCGCCCGGAGCCTGTGCTCCGCAATGGGAGGGGCCACAGCAGAGAGAGGCCCGCATACCGCAAAAAAAAAAAAAAAAAAAAAAAAAGGATCCTCCAGCTGCACGGAGAACAGGCCACGGCGGCCGGGGGTGGAAGCAGGGGACCAGTTAGGAGGCTGTTTCAGTGTCCAGGTGAGAGATGAGGGCGGAAGTCAGTCCTGTGAGGAGTGGCCGAATTCTGGACAGATTGTAATAGCTGAGACGACTGGGTTTGCAGACGGTTGGGTGTGGAGAGGGAGGGAGGGGACAGCCAAAGCTGGCTGCAGGCTTTAGGCCTGAGCCCTGGGTGCTGTGGGCTGAGGGGGGGGAGGGGCGGCCAAATGGGGATCAGGCGCTTACAGGACAGGACAAGTCTGCCTTGTCTATCGGGCAGCCAAGTGGAGAATTCCGGAAGGCGTGTGGGGCTGGGACAGAGGAGTCTGGCCTGGGAGCCTTCTGCATGTAGATGGAATTTAAAGCCACTCCAGGCTTGGTCTGTGTTTCTCTCCCTCTCCCCCCCACCACCAGAGCCACATCAAGAAGAGACTGTTCATGTTCCGATTTGGGGACCGCAGGACGAGGATGAACTGGGTTCACGTGTGCAATCTGGTGCAGGCACACGTGCTAGCAGCCGAGGCCCTCACCGCCGCCAAGGGCTACGTGGCCGTGAGTCTCCTGCAGTGCTCCCCCGACCTTACTCCTCGGGCTGCAGGCGGGTCCCCCATCCCTCGGGGATTCCTGGCTCACACACGACATAGCTCCCCGATTCAAGCTGCCTGATGGGGTGGGGGGAAAGTGGCCTTTTAGAGCATCGTTAGCTCCTTGAAATGACCCTGTGAGGTAGGTGTTGTTGAGCCCGGAATTACAGTCACCGAATGCTAAGCGTTTTACATACATTGTCACCTGCACCTTTACAACAGCCCAAGGGGGAGATGCCATTATTATGCTCCCATTTCTCAGATGAAGAAACTGAGGTACAGAGAGGTTAAGTGACTCCACTGAGGTCATACAGCTAGTCAGTTGGCAGCCCCGGAACTCAAAGGGACTTGTTCAGGTCCATCTCCAGGGCTGCTCAGGAGAAGTGGGGAGTTGGGGCAGCTGCTGGGAGGCATTGGAGAGGGTGGGGTCAGGCGGCAGGCATGTGCCTGACCGTCCCCCTCCCCGCGTGTCCCCCTCAGAGTGGGCAGGCGTACTACATCAATGACGGGGAGAGCGTCAACCTCTTCGAGTGGATGGCCCCACTGGTAGGTGCCCGGACACCGGCCCCATCGCAAGTGAGAATTCAGGGATCCCCATGTCTTCTTTCCCTGTCACCTTTTCCAAAAAAATCAGAGGATTTCACATTAAAGACCAGCTCTGTCAATAGTGTCCACTGGGCAACATTGGAACTGGCTGGAGCTGGGTGGTGGCTGCCCGTTTGGGGGGCTGTGAGCTCCCCCAGTTTGCCATAGTCCCTCCCAGCCCACTTCCTGATTTATGTCGATGTCCTGCCCTGTGGGATTTTGCTTGTGGCCCCCGTCCTATGTGGTGAGGCCCTGAAAGAGCTAAGTAGAAGGTAGGCAAAGCACAAAGGGAGGTGTTGGCCCTCGGGCCCCTATGCTGCAGCTCCTCTGAGAGTCCTGGCCTCCTCTCCCAGCAGCCTACAGACTCCTGGAAGGGGTAGACCAGAAACCCTGCACTGGAGGATACATCCTGGGGGCATTCAGGCCCTTTGCATGTCAACTTTTAACAGCTTTATTGAGATATAATTTATAGACCATACAGTTCACTTATTGAAAGCATACAAGTCGATGGTTTTTAGTATGAGTTGTGCGACCATCAGCAAAACACATTTTAGAACATTTCGTCACCTTCCCAGAGAAGAACCTCCCCAAACCATACCGTTTAGCTGTCACTTCTATTTACCTCTCACCCCACCCCACCCCTAGCCATAGGCAACCACTAAGCTACTTCCTGCTTCTGTAGATTTGCCTGTTCTGGACATTTCCTATGAATGGAATCATACAGTATGTGGGCTTTGTGTTAAGTTTCTTTCATTTAGCATGTTTTCAAGGTCCATCCATGTTGTGGATGTGTCATATAAGTACTTCATTCTTTTTTACTGCCAAAAAGATATTTCATTCAATCGCTGTGCCACATTTTGTTAATCCATTCATCAATTGATAGAAATTTGGGTTTTCCATTTTGGGGCTGTTATCAGTAATGCTGTATGAACATTCGTGTGTAAATAGTTGTGCGGACATATTTTCTCATTTCTGTTGGGTATATACCTAGGAGTGGAATTGCTGGATCATACAGTAACTATGTTTAACGTTTTGAGTTACTGCCAGACTGTTTTCCAAAATGGCTGCACTATTTTACATTCCCACCAGCAGTGTTAAGAGGGTTCCAGTTTCTCCACATCCTGTCAATACTTGTATTATCTGTCTTTTTGACCTGGAGAGTTTTCATACAAGTGAAGACCTCAGTTCATCCTATGCCAGCCCATCTCTTCATGCTTCTCCCACCACCCTCCACATGTATGCTTTTTTTTAAAATTTAATACCAGCCCCCCAAGGATCTGTTCTCACCTCAAGCCATGTTTCCTTGCAGTTTGAGAAGCTGGGGTACAGCAAGCCCTGGATCCAGGTTCCTACTTCCTGGGTTTACCTGTCAGGTGAGGAAAGGAGTGTGTATGTGAAAACCCTCTATGTGCCAGATGTACATGCATTACCTCATTTTAAACCCAGAGCCAGGACCTGGCTGAGGCGAGTGGGGCACTGAGAGCACAAAATTTAAGGAAACCCTTACTCTCAGGAGTCAAATGCTCCAAGCCCCATCTGCACTTGCCCAGCCCTGAGAGCAAGTGCCTCCTTAAATTTTGCACTCGAGGCACCTCACTCCCCTCACCCTAGTCCTGGCCTGGTTTAAACTCTATCCTACTTGCAAGGTGGGTGTGGTTAGGCCCATTGTAAAGATGAGGCAACTGAGGCTCTGAGAGGTTAGCAACCTGCCCATGGTGCCCCAGTGAGAAAGTGGAAGGGGCAGAATTCACACTGGGCTCGGCTGACTCCGAAGCCCACGCCCAGTCCTGCTGCCTATGCTGGAATGTGCTATGCCAGGTGGGGGAGGGGGAGCCCTGGGGCTGCCCCATCCCCCAAGGTCGCCCTGGAGTTAAGGCTGCTTTTGGACATGAGAGGGTTCTGTTTGACCCTAGATTCTCCTCCTCACCCTGAAGGTCAGTCTCTGCTCTCACGCCCCAGCTTCCCTATGCTGGCCTCCTTCCAGCTGGAATGAGCACGGGCTTCAGGCTTAGAGTGATCAGCCCGAAGGGGCAGGTGGCCCTCAAGTCACAGATAACTGTGTTCCTGGAAAACCTCAGCTGGATCTCTTGCACTTTAAATGCATTGGGGGACTTCCCTGGTGGTCCGGTGGTTAAGACTCCGCATTTCCAATGCAGAGGATGTGGGATCGATCCCTGGTCTGGGAACTAAGATCCCACGTGCTGCACAGCGCAGCCAAAAAAAAAAAAAAAAAAAGGCATTGGGATACCTGCCATTTAAAGCAGGGGTTTGCACATTTTTGTCCCCCAGGGCGCCCACACAGGATGACTTCCCCTGCACAGCATCACCACCAAGATTGACACTCCTTGACCCCCAGCTGAGAAAAGTTCAACCGCAGGTTCTGGCAGTTTTGGAGGACTGTCTATAAATTCCCAGTGAGCTGACTGCAAACTCAGTGCTTCTTAACTTTGGCTGCACAGTAGAATCACCTGGGAGCTTTTAAAATGTAGAAATGCCTCAGCCACACCCCCAGACCAATGACCTCAGCATCCGCAGGAAGCAAGGGGGTGGGGCAAGACGGAACTTTTTAAAAAGTGGTCCCAAGTGCAGCCCAGGTTGAGTTGAACCACCGTTCCAACTTCTTTCTCCCTGACTCAAGAGAGCATATTGGGATAGAAGTGAGTGAGAGAGACATGATTGTAGAGATCACTTTGAATCTGCTCAGATTTATTTTAAAATGTCAGTCTTAATATTAATAATAACTTAACTTGTGACATATTTCACAGCCAAACAAGGCACCCCAGGCTGTGCGGAGAACTGCTGATTTAAAGGAATCCAAGGACAGGAAAAGTTGGCTAAGTGAAGATTCCCCCTAGCAAAGCAAATAATGCCCCCAGCTGACTTGTCCCTGAGAACCTCCCTGGAGTTTGCCTAGAGCAGGCCACCTGGTCACTGGTCCCTCTCTCCCAACACAGCCACGGTGATGGAGTATTTGCACCTGGCCCTGAAGCCCATCTGCAGCCTCCCGCCAGTGCTCACCCGGAGTGAGGTAAGTGGGCTGCTGTGAGGGGAGCCCCTGTGCCCTGGTGCCCCTCACTTGCCTTCCTGCCCCTTCTCCACTGCCACAAACCCTCACCTTTTGACACCGTAACCGGATGCTCGTCTGAGGTCTCAGAACCTCCCATGTGGGCTCAAATCTAGGGCCAGCTCCTGTATAACATCCCAACCTCTGAGCTTTTGCTGAGGCTGTGCTCTCTTGGTCTGAAGGGCAACAGCTCCAAGTCCATCCTTTATCACTGTCATTTCATTCATAAGCAGTTTGTCTTCCCAGCCAGACTGGAGGCTCCCAAAGGCAGGTTCCATGAAATTCACTTTTTGGAATGTCACTACTCTCAATAACCATCAATACACACACACACACACACACACACACACACACACACACACACAGAGCCTGTTGATTCGAGGCTCACAGTTGCTGCTCACTGAATAATAAGTATATATTCAGTACCTACTGTGTTAGGAACACTGTTCTCAAATGATGATGCGGTTTTCTATTCGCACGTACAGTTTAAAAGAGAGGGTGTTTTAATGCAGGTTGTAAACAGTAAAGCAACAAGTGGTGTTTGGTGTTATTTGCAAATTTCTTCTAGTCCACTCCCTCATTTGATTGTCCCTGATGCTCTGTTAAGTTAGGAGGGGCAAAAAGATTATGATCTCATTTAATGGTGAGAAACTGAGTACTAGAGAAATAAGTGATTTGTCCAAGCTCCCACCATTCTGGAATTGGCTCCCCATTCCAAGCTCAGTGCTCTCCACCTCAGAGAATCGAGAATGGGCCACAGAAAGAAGCAGTTCCCTATGGTCTCTCCTTTGAACCGTCTGGACTAGCAGAGGAAAGAGAATAATGAAAATAGGGACCATCTGTAGAGTGTGAAATGCCAGGCACTGTGTTTATCTCATTTAATCTTCACAACTACTATACACTGTGGATTCTGTTATTATCACCTCCATGTACAGAGAAGGAAATGAAACACTCAGCCGGGGGAGGGGGAGGGGGTGAAATAACCTGCTCATTACCATTCCCTTATGTAGCAGCATCGAGATTTGAGCCCAGAGGAGACCTAAATGATTTCAAGCTTAACAACTAGCTTGTGAAATGTCAGGAATCATAGTCACATAAAATAGCTGCCGAAGTGCTGCTGAGTTGTGGTCGGGTAGGGAGCTGGCTCACCTCTCGCTCCACTCACTTGTGGGTTTCCTTGTTCAACTCGGGGGCAAAGGATCCCTAGTTAGCTGGGAAGTTTCTGGGCACTGTAGCTCGGGCGCCCTCTTCTGGTCAGTCTATGATACACCAACTAGCCCTCTAGTTTGACTTCATAGCCTTTTTTCATTCATTTGACATGTACTGAGCACCTAATGTATGCCAGGCATTGTGCTGAGTAGTGGAGGCAAGACAGTCCTTGCTTTCTATTCGCACATACAGTTTAAAAGAGAGGATGTTTTAATGCAGATTGTAAACAGTAAAGCAACAAGTGGTGTTTGATGTTATTTGCAAAATCCTTCCAGTCCACTCTCTCATTTGATTGTCCCTGATGCTTTGCTAAGTTAGGAAGGGCAAAAAGATTATGATCTCATTTAATGGTGAGCTCACAGTCCAAAAGGGAAGACAGCCCAGCAAGGGCTACACTGGGGGAAATAATGAGGAACTTCAGAGTACACAGAAGGGGCACCTAAGCCAATTCTGAGGAAGTTAGGGAGGCTTCCCAAAGGAGGTGACATCTAAGCCTGAGATCTGAGAATGCTGTGTCCCAGGACCCTGCCTATCTAGTTCACAGCTGTACCCGCCAAAGTGCTGAACTTACTAGCTGAGGCAAAAAAGGACAAGAACTGGCCTCTCTCCCTCTCTCCTCACACAAGCATCCAAGACCAGGGGCTTGACCCCAAGGGCTGTTTCAGGGCCACGGCAGAATCAAGCAACTAGTGGACTCCTTCCCAGTGTCCAGCTGAGGAACAAAAGGCGAAGAAATGAGTCAGGTGGGAGGGTATCTTCTCAATCCTAGCACAGCAGGGAAGGGCATGGGCTAGAGTTTGGCTCCTCTGTGTGACCCTGGGCAAGTCTCTTAACCTCTCTGATCTTCAATTTTCAAAAGAGGAGATGGTGGTATTACCAATTCAGAAGATTAAATGAGATATGGCCTAGAAAGAATTTAGCCAAAGACAGGCACAGAGTGCTTATTCAGTAATTGTTGTTGTCAGCACTACCTTTGAAGCCTGTGGGACCCAGGCCATCTGGCATCAGGAAACGCAGCTTCAGACCCTGGAGAGAGTAATCACTTATGCATAATTGAATTCCTCTCTTAGGGAAGCTCAGTTAATCAGCCAGGGCGTGAAGCTTGCACCCTGGAGCCTGCCTGCCCAGACTCCATCTGGGGCTGTGGGCTGAAAAGTCAAGGATGTTTCCTGGAGACAGTTTTCCGGATAGCTGCACTCAGGCCACAGGCAGAATGTATCAAGGGCCTCCTGAGCCGCGGCATCGTGCTAGGGTGCTAGGGCCGGGGAAGGGGAGTGCAGAGGTGGGGCCTTTACTTTTGGGGGACTGAGGAGTTCAGTAGGGTGGGGAGATGCAGAAAATGTATCCTGGAGGCGGCCCCCTCGAGGAAAATGGAGGTGGAAGAGAGACAGGAAGTCTTCCCCGATGAGGGTGTCGCAGACGCAAGATCCAGCAAAGAGGTCCTTTTAAATCTCTATGCGACGGAAGGGAAATCCCTACCCTCTCTTATCCGAGTGAAACATGGTAGAGGTTGCTCCCCGCGCCCACTAGTCCCGTCCCTCGGCTGCCCCGCCTCTCCCCGCAGGTGCGCAGCGTGGCCGTGACGCACACCTTCCAGATCGCTAAGGCCCGCGCTCAGCTTGGCTACGTGCCCGACAAGTTCAGCTTCGCGGACGCCGTGGAGCGATACGTGCAGTCGACGGGCCCGGGAACCCGCGGCTCCACAGCGCGGACGCTCCTGCGGCTGCTGCTCGGGCTGCTGCTGCTCCTTGGCCTGCTCGTGCTGGCCCTGCACTTCCTAGGCCCGCGGCCGTTCGTCGTCTGACCATCGTCGCCGGCCTGTCCCTGCCCCTGCTTCGCCTTCAGGACTTGGACCAGACCCTGCTCCGCCCTCCGGACTTGGGCGCTCCCTTGAGTCCTGGGCTAGTCCCTGCCCCACCCTCTGGGCTTGGATCTGCCCAGCAGGTCTTCCGCTTGGATATTCCGGAGCTCTAACCCCGCCCCTGTCCCGCCCTCTGGGTTTTGACGTGCCCCTGCCCCGCCTCTTGCGCCCTGGCCACGCCCCTTCCCCTCCTTCCGGCCTTGGTCTCCCTGTGACCTGGCCGGGATGCCTACGAGAAGGTCCTGTCTTCACAACCTGCTCCGCCTTCCAGGCCTTCTCCCCGCCCCTGCCCAGGCCTGGCCCGCCCCCGCGTTCTCCCCTGCTCTGGTGAGCCCCGTTTCTGGCTCTAGCCGAACGCCTGAGCCCTCGCCTGGGTTTCTCCTTTGGTAACTAGACTTGCTCATCGCTCTTGGTCGGTCCCTCTCCTCTCCTGTTTGTGATTCAGCCTCAGCCTCCCCTCCCGTCTGGCTCCACTCCTAGGGGCCTAGCTGCAGCCGCTCGTGCAGGCTGGGCTGACGTTTGCAAGTTTTCGCTCTCTGCTGCTACCTCTCTAGGGACACGGACCCTCCTCGCTGCCCGAGCTTCTCTGTTCTTGTCCTGAGATCGTCTCGGGATCTTGGATTAGACCCCTTCTAGGAGCACTGAGTTTGATCAGCTGCTACGCGTATGTTTTGGGTTCGCTCACTCATGCAGGTCTCCCTGTGTGTTGATAGCCAGGGTTGGAAGGACACCTGAGACCCAGGCTTCTGTCCAGCCCAACTTGGCCTTTTTGGGTTTCCGGTGCATGAGTCTGGGGATGACCCAGTAAGCACAGACTTCAATACCAGAGGGGACATCAAAAAAGGAAAAAAAAAAAATTTTTTTTAGGGTGGTCAAACTTCCAGTTAGTTATAAAGTAAATAAATTATGGGGGTGAAATGTGCAGCCTGGTAACTATAGCTAATAATACAGTATTGTATAAATGAAAGTTGCTGAGAGTAGATCTTAAGTTTTCATCACAAGAAAAATAATTGGAACTCTGTGTGGTGATGGAATTTAACTAGACATTGTGATCATTTCACAATATATACATATGGCAAATAATTATGTTGTACAGCTGAAACTAATGTAATGTTACATGTCAATTAAATCTCAAAAAAAACCCTTTAAAAAATTGAATCTCTCTAAAAAGTACCAATATAGTAATAATGGGAATTATTAGAAATTAGTTGGTCATATTTTTTGTTTTACTATTGCTTCAATTTGTTAATGAGGGGGCCAGTAGTGATCACCATAATCTTTAATGTTTAAACCACAAAATTTCTTAATCCAGTGCTGCTCTCCACAGAAACAGCGCCTCCCTATCATCTTGGTATCAATTGTGAATACCCAAATGTTAGTGTGTAAATACGTCTGTGTATATATCATAATATGCACACGTGGAATTGGCTGATAAAGCTATGGATCCTAGCAGAGAAGAAAACCATCACAAGCCTAAAGAAATCTGTGACGGAGAGGAGCAAAGTGTTAGTTAGGGCCAACATGGCCATCGCCCGGCGTGGGCATCAGCAGTATGTCCTCTGCTGAACAATTAAGAAAGTTCGTGAAGCAGTTCAAAAATGTGTGCTGCTGTTTGCTATGTTGAATTTGCATGTGTTATATAATTTTTAAAAGCTCAATAATAATCCTTTATGCTTTGTTTATGCTTTATCCTTTATGTTTAATGCTTGACAGTTTGAAAGAGCTTTCACCTGTATGCTCTTACTTAATTCTCAGACCCACCCTTACATAGGGCTTATTATTCTTATTTTATAAATAAGGAAACTGGGGTTGCCTAACTTCAGAGAGTAGAGGAGGGTGGGGGTCACTTCTCTACAGGTGGGGTAATTTGGAGGACCTGCCCAAGGCCCACTGGCCTAAACATGACACATGGTTATTTCTGCTTTTCTGCACCTTAGCCACGTCAGGGCTTGGGTTGAGCTCTGGGATCTTTCTCAGTCTCAGATCCACAAACCTCAGGCCATTTGGGGCTTGCTTTCTTCTCAGTAACATGCTTGCATGTAAACTCACCTTCTCCTCTGACTTTCTCTACCAATCCTGAGAAATCTGTTCTTAGGGCAGGGAAAACACGTTTTCACTGTTCACATAATCGTCTAGATCTTTCGTCTACTGCCGAACCTCAGCTTGTGAAACCCAAAAGCAAAATCAATTTCTTTGTTTTCTGGACTTCTCTAAGTCATCTCTTCCCCTGAAAGTAGACTGTCTAAACCCTGGCCATGGGGGCAGCATGGGTCACTATGCCAGAAAGCTTCCTTCCTCTCAAGTGTCTTTACCCAGTGGGAAAGGAGGTGGCACTTCCACCCAACAGAGGAACCAAGTGCCCGCGAGGGTTTTAGAGGCTGCCCAGATAACCCACCCTCCGTGAGGTTCTTTTTTTTTTTTTCTTGTATACCTTCTCATAGATATTTTATTTTAAATTTTTATTGGAAATAGTTGATTTACAGTGTTGTGTTAGTTCCAGGTGTACAGCAAAGTGAATCAGTTATACATATACATATATCCATGCTTTTTTAGATTCTTTTCCTATATAGGTCATTACAGAGTATTGAGTAGTTGCCTGTGCTATACATAGGTCCTTATTAGTTATCTATTTTATATATAGTAGTGTGTATATGTCAACCCCAATCTCCCAATTTATCCCCGCTCTTTCCCTCCTGGTAACCATAAGTTTGTTTTCTACATCCGTGACTCTATTTCTGTTTTGTAAATAAGTTCATGTGTACATTTTTTAGATTCCACATATTAGTGATAGTCTATTTAGATCTTCTGCCCATTTTTTGATTGGGTTGTTTGTTTTTTTGATATTGAGCTGCGTGAGCTGTTTTTATATTTTGGAGATTAATCCCTTGTCAGTTGTTTCGTTTGCAGCTATTTTCTCCCATTCTGTAGGTTGTCTTTTCGTCTTGTTTATGGTTTCCTTTGCTGTGCAAGGGCTTTTAAGTTTAATTAGTTCCCATTTGTTTATTTTTATTTTTATTTTCATTACTCTAGGAGGTGGATTAAAAAAGATCTTGCTGCAATTTATGTCAGAGAGTGTTCTGCCTATGTTTTCCTCTAAGGGTTTTATAGTATGCGGCCTTACATTTAGGTCTTTAATCCGTTTTGAGTTTATTTTTGTGTATAGTGTTAGGGAGTGTTCTAATTTTGAGACAGCAAGTAGGAAGAGGTCCTAGCTTTCTTGGAGACACTAAGCAGAAGCATTATAAACGCAGAAAACAGAGTCATTACTGTGGGCAGCTCAAGGTGAAATAGCCAATCAGAATGGACCAGTAAGGCGAATTCATAAACTTTCCATTATGGGTGATGAAGCTATTCCCCTTTGTAGACCCAATGCCAGGTATCTAAAACATCATCCGGTCTCTCTCATCTTAAAAATATTTCTCTTGACTCCCCATTCCCCCTCCCGCTACTGCTACCATCACTCATCGAATTTCGTGATGAGATGTCCACACTTATGTTTCCATTTCTTCTCTTCAACTCACACCAAAATGGCTTTAATCAAGGTCATCAATGCCCTTGTCCATAAATCATAAAACCAAAGAATATTTTTCAGTCTTTATTTTGCCAAGTCTCTTCAACATAGTTGGCTACTCCCTCCTTGCCATCATCTTCTTGACAACAATCTATATGACAACACACCTGTCTTCCACTCTTGTCTCTGACCAGTCCTTCTTTATCTCCTTCACTGTCTTCTTTTCCATTGCATTCCCTTTTGGATGATGGTCCTCAGGACTCCATATTGGCCCCTCTACTTCCTCTGCATGCTCTTCCTGGGCAAGTTCATCCATTCCCATGACCTCAGTCTCCAATCCCTCCCAAATCTGTATCAATTGCTCGAGTGTTCTCTTGGCATCCAGACTTCTATGTCCAATCTACTCAACCCCATGTCCTAAATCTCAAACTCAGTGTGGATCAAAGTGAAATCATCTTTTCCACAAACGTTCTCTTCATCCTGTGTTCCCTCCTAGGGAGACGAGAGGCACTGCCAGCCATCCAGTGGCTCAAGCCCAAAACCTGGTCATCACTTTCGATGTGTTCTTCTTTTTCATGTCTTCATCATTGAGTTCTGTCAGATCCACCTCCAAAATGTCTCCCTGTCCAACACACTGTTACAACCATGGTACAAGCCACTCTCCTTTCTCCTAGACAACTCCAGTAGGCTTTGAATGGAACCTCCTATTCCTACTGCCAGAGGGAACATCCAAAATTGAAACATGCCACCCTCCGGCTTAAAACCTTTCGATGGTTTCCCATGCCCTCAGGGCCAAGTTCAAAGCCTTAACTTGGCATTCATGGCCCTCCTTGCCTAACACTTCAGTCTCATCTCTAGCCATTTGTCCAGTTGCTCTCTGTCCAGCTGCCCTGAATTACCTTCCCAGCATCTCAGACTCACCAGGCTCTCCTTTGCCTCTAGGATATTCCACATGCTGTTCCCTCTTCCTGGTACTCCCACCTTCACTAGCTAATCTCTCAATTTCAAGTCCAAGCTAAATGTCACTTGTTCCGTTGTCCCTGGGTCAGCTTCCGCATTCTGCATGACACTCCTCACAGGTATAATTAAATAAGTTACAGTGGCTGTGAACTCTGTGAGGGCCAAGACATGTCTGCTATTTTGCTCTGTAGCCTCAGGTTGATCTTGATTTCTGGCACATAGTAGGCCCTTCATAAATGGTTGTTGAATGAGTAAATAAACAAGAACGAAAACCAAGCAGGAAGTGGATCAATGAAGCTGGGACCTCAAGGCTGATACACCTGGGTGGGGGGCAGGGCTCCTGATACCCCAGACCCTCCATAAAGTCACCTGACAGAGTTTCTACCAACAGTGATTTATGGAGTCAGCCTGAGCTCTGCTGACATAGAGCGGGCCAGAAAGGGACCCTTCCTAACTGACGTCTTGATTAAAATCACCTCCACCTAATCTTTGTCCTTGGCAGGTAAAGGGGCCCACTCCCGGTGGCCTCAGGCCTTGAAGCATTAAATTAAAGGTGCAGACAGACTGTTGAGAGCTTTTCAAGGTATCTCAGGATGCTTTTCCATGGAAATAGGGAGACGTTTTTGTTTCCGTTTTTTAAGGTAGCGGGATTGGTGGGTTTGTGTACTAGGCTAGGGAGTGAGGTGGCTTGTCCTGCAGTTTCCTTCTTTTCCCCTCCCTTCCCCATTTCCATTAAAAAAATAAAAAGGCTGAACTGGAAGAAATAACTTTTAGAGGTTTAAATTCCTGTATAAGGAGAAAGTGAATGAAATGAAGGATCCCTCTGAGGATTTTCTACTGTGGGGAAAGAAAAAGCGTCAGAGGGCAGAAAAAGTGAAGAGTAATTGGGAGAGGATATAGAAATTGAAGGATGGAAAAGTGAAATCCTTTAAGGTGTGGCAGCGGTGGGATTCGAACCCACGCCATCGAAATGACTGGAGCCTAAATCCAGCGCCTTAGACCACTCGGCCACGCTACCGCCCATTCACACTGTTTTCCATTCATACTATATTAGTCTAGTGACGCGGCGCCTCACGTTCTCTAAGCCCCACCCTCATCGGTTTACGCATGCCCGGTATCAGCCTGACGCTTACCGCGCCAGTTACAGCATATTAACCCCTGGCTTCCTCCTGGGCTTTGGAGTCAAAGTGCTCTTGTAATCGGCAGTAATAAGTTCAGTCGGGACGCAGCATTAAAAAGGAAAACAAAGTTCCCAGTTGTTAATATTAATATTGAATCGTCATGGATGTTTGCATTTGATTTTCCACGAGCGTGGCATACTGCCTACGGCCACGTGGGGGCAGTGTCGCGCTGCCGTTTGCTTCTGGCTGGGCTGCGGGTCCCGCAGGGAACCCGGGTTTGCGCGGAGCCGGCCGAGTCCCCATCCTGTTTGGACTCTCTAGCCCTACTTCAGGGAACCTCTGCAGCCTCGGGTGGCCCCATGGCCGGCCCCTGCCACCGCGATGTAAAAATCATGGGTCCAGGTAGGAAAATCATTGAACGTTTTTACAGATCCTTTCCTTGCGTAGGCTCCCTCAACCATCACTCTTATCCACTTTTTACAGAGGGGGAAACTGAGGCTCAGATTGGCAAAGTAACTTGTGTTAGCTACCCCCAGGCAGAGCCAGCATTCCCTAGCCTCCCAAAACCCAGTGTTCTTCTATGTAGACTATTTCAGTGTGTTTTAAAATGCAGTAGCCCTTTCTGTCTTTGCTGCCTCCATGGCGCCAGTGAAAAAGTTTGTGGCGAAGGCGAGCAAAATAAAAGCAGGTCCCGAAGTTTACCCTTGACTGTACCCACCCTATAGAAGATGGAATCATAGATGCTGCCAATTTTGAGCAGTTTCTTCAGGAGAGAATCAAAGTGAATGGAAAAGCTGGGAATCTTGGTGGAGGGGTTGTAACAACCGAAAGAAGCAAAAGCAAGATTACTGTAACCTCTGAGGTGCCTTTTTCCAAAAGGTATTCGAAATACCTCACCAAAAAATATTTGAAGAATAATGTGCATGATTGGTTACGCGTAGTTGCTAACAGCAAAGAGAGTTACGAATTGCGTTACTTCCAGATTAATCAAGATGAAGAAGAGGAGGAAGATGATTAAAATTCAATTATCTGGAATATTTTGTGTGAGTTCTTGAATGAAACTTGGGAACCAAAATGGTGGTTTTCCTTGTAGAAAAAAAATAAAATAAGGGCTTCCCTGGTGGCACAGTGGTTGAGTCCGCCTGCCGATGCAGGGGACACGCGTTCGTGCCTCGATCCGGGAAGATCCCACATGCCGCGGAGCGGCTGGGCCCGTGAGCCATGGCCGCTGAGCCTGCGCGTCCGGAGCCTGTGCTCCGCAACGGGAGAGG
>NC_041227.1:62581519-62610249 GCF_002837175.3 Physeter macrocephalus
TAGTGTGTATATGTCAACCCCAATCTCCCAATTTATCCCCGCTCTTTCCCTCCTGGTAACCATAAGTTTGTTTTCTACATCCGTGACTCTATTTCTGTTTTGTAAATAAGTTCATGTGTACATTTTTTAGATTCCACATATTAGTGATAGCATATGATATTTGTCTTTGTCTGACTTACTTCACTCAGTATGACAATCTCTAGGTCTATCCATGTTGCTGCAAATGGCATTATTTCATTCTTTTTTATGACTGAGTAATATTCCATTGCATATATGTACCATATCTTCTTTATCCATTCCTCTGTCTAGGGACATTTAGGTTGCTTCCATGTCCTGGCTATTGTAAATTGTGCTGCAATGAACATTGGGGTGCATGTATCTTTTCAAATTATGGTTTTCTCTGGATATATGCCCAGGAGTGGGATTGCTGGATCATATGGTAGCTCTATTTTTAGTTTTTTAAGGAACCTCCATACTGTTCTCCATAGTGGCTGTACCAATTTACATTCCCACCAACAGTGCAGGAGGGTTCCCTTTTCTCCACACCCTCTCCAGCATTCATTGTTTGTAGATTTTTTGATGATGGCCATTCTGACTGGTGTGAGGTGATAGCTCATTGTAGTTGTGATTTGCATTTCTCTAATAATTAATGATGTTAAGCATCTTTTCATGTGCTTTTTGGCCATCTGTATGTCTTCTTTGGAGAAATGTCTATTTAGATCTTCTGCCCATTTTTTGATTGGGTTGTTTGTTTTTTTGATATTGAGCTGCGTGAGCTGTTTTTATATTTTGGAGATTAATCCCTTGTCAGTTGTTTCGTTTGCAGCTATTTTCTCCCATTCTGTAGGTTGTCTTTTCGTCTTGTTTATGGTTTCCTTTGCTGTGCAAGGGCTTTTAAGTTTAATTAGTTCCCATTTGTTTATTTTTATTTTTATTTTCATTACTCTAGGAGGTGGATTAAAAAAGATCTTGCTGCAATTTATGTCAGAGAGTGTTCTGCCTATGTTTTCCTCTAAGGGTTTTATAGTATGCGGCCTTACATTTAGGTCTTTAATCCGTTTTGAGTTTATTTTTGTGTATAGTGTTAGGGAGTGTTCTAATTTTGAGACAGCAAGTAGGAAGAGGTCCTAGCTTTCTTGGAGACACTAAGCAGAAGCATTATAAACGCAGAAAACAGAGTCATTACTGTGGGCAGCTCAAGGTGAAATAGCCAATCAGAATGGACCAGTAAGGCGAATTCATAAACTTTCCATTATGGGTGATGAAGCTATTCCCCTTTGTAGACCCAATGCCAGGTATCTAAAACATCATCCGGTCTCTCTCATCTTAAAAATATTTCTCTTGACTCCCCATTCCCCCTCCCGCTACTGCTACCATCACTCATCGAATTTCGTGATGAGATGTCCACACTTATGTTTCCATTTCTTCTCTTCAACTCACACCAAAATGGCTTTAATCAAGGTCATCAATGCCCTTGTCCATAAATCATAAAACCAAAGAATATTTTTCAGTCTTTATTTTGCCAAGTCTCTTCAACATAGTTGGCTACTCCCTCCTTGCCATCATCTTCTTGACAACAATCTATATGACAACACACCTGTCTTCCACTCTTGTCTCTGACCAGTCCTTCTTTATCTCCTTCACTGTCTTCTTTTCCATTGCATTCCCTTTTGGATGATGGTCCTCAGGACTCCATATTGGCCCCTCTACTTCCTCTGCATGCTCTTCCTGGGCAAGTTCATCCATTCCCATGACCTCAGTCTCCAATCCCTCCCAAATCTGTATCAATTGCTCGAGTGTTCTCTTGGCATCCAGACTTCTATGTCCAATCTACTCAACCCCATGTCCTAAATCTCAAACTCAGTGTGGATCAAAGTGAAATCATCTTTTCCACAAACGTTCTCTTCATCCTGTGTTCCCTCCTAGGGAGACGAGAGGCACTGCCAGCCATCCAGTGGCTCAAGCCCAAAACCTGGTCATCACTTTCGATGTGTTCTTCTTTTTCATGTCTTCATCATTGAGTTCTGTCAGATCCACCTCCAAAATGTCTCCCTGTCCAACACACTGTTACAACCATGGTACAAGCCACTCTCCTTTCTCCTAGACAACTCCAGTAGGCTTTGAATGGAACCTCCTATTCCTACTGCCAGAGGGAACATCCAAAATTGAAACATGCCACCCTCCGGCTTAAAACCTTTCGATGGTTTCCCATGCCCTCAGGGCCAAGTTCAAAGCCTTAACTTGGCATTCATGGCCCTCCTTGCCTAACACTTCAGTCTCATCTCTAGCCATTTGTCCAGTTGCTCTCTGTCCAGCTGCCCTGAATTACCTTCCCAGCATCTCAGACTCACCAGGCTCTCCTTTGCCTCTAGGATATTCCACATGCTGTTCCCTCTTCCTGGTACTCCCACCTTCACTAGCTAATCTCTCAATTTCAAGTCCAAGCTAAATGTCACTTGTTCCGTTGTCCCTGGGTCAGCTTCCGCATTCTGCATGACACTCCTCACAGGTATAATTAAATAAGTTACAGTGGCTGTGAACTCTGTGAGGGCCAAGACATGTCTGCTATTTTGCTCTGTAGCCTCAGGTTGATCTTGATTTCTGGCACATAGTAGGCCCTTCATAAATGGTTGTTGAATGAGTAAATAAACAAGAACGAAAACCAAGCAGGAAGTGGATCAATGAAGCTGGGACCTCAAGGCTGATACACCTGGGTGGGGGGCAGGGCTCCTGATACCCCAGACCCTCCATAAAGTCACCTGACAGAGTTTCTACCAACAGTGATTTATGGAGTCAGCCTGAGCTCTGCTGACATAGAGCGGGCCAGAAAGGGACCCTTCCTAACTGACGTCTTGATTAAAATCACCTCCACCTAATCTTTGTCCTTGGCAGGTAAAGGGGCCCACTCCCGGTGGCCTCAGGCCTTGAAGCATTAAATTAAAGGTGCAGACAGACTGTTGAGAGCTTTTCAAGGTATCTCAGGATGCTTTTCCATGGAAATAGGGAGACGTTTTTGTTTCCGTTTTTTAAGGTAGCGGGATTGGTGGGTTTGTGTACTAGGCTAGGGAGTGAGGTGGCTTGTCCTGCAGTTTCCTTCTTTTCCCCTCCCTTCCCCATTTCCATTAAAAAAATAAAAAGGCTGAACTGGAAGAAATAACTTTTAGAGGTTTAAATTCCTGTATAAGGAGAAAGTGAATGAAATGAAGGATCCCTCTGAGGATTTTCTACTGTGGGGAAAGAAAAAGCGTCAGAGGGCAGAAAAAGTGAAGAGTAATTGGGAGAGGATATAGAAATTGAAGGATGGAAAAGTGAAATCCTTGAAGGTGTGGCAGCGGTGGGATTCGAACCCACGCCATCGAAATGACTGGAGCCTAAATCCAGCGCCTTAGACCACTCGGCCACGCTACCGCCCATTCACACTGTTTTCCATTCATACTATATTAGTCTAGTGACGCGGCGCCTCACGTTCTCTAAGCCCCACCCTCATCGGTTTACGCATGCCCGGTATCAGCCTGACGCTTACCGCGCCAGTTACAGCATATTAACCCCTGGCTTCCTCCTGGGCTTTGGAGTCAAAGTGCTCTTGTAATCGGCAGTAATAAGTTCAGTCGGGACGCAGCATTAAAAAGGAAAACAAAGTTCCCAGTTGTTAATATTAATATTGAATCGTCATGGATGTTTGCATTTGATTTTCCACGAGCGTGGCATACTGCCTACGGCCACGTGGGGGCAGTGTCGCGCTGCCGTTTGCTTCTGGCTGGGCTGCGGGTCCCGCAGGGAACCCGGGTTTGCGCGGAGCCGGCCGAGTCCCCATCCTGTTTGGACTCTCTAGCCCTACTTCAGGGAACCTCTGCAGCCTCGGGTGGCCCCATGGCCGGCCCCTGCCACCGCGATGTAAAAATCATGGGTCCAGGTAGGAAAATCATTGAACGTTTTTACAGATCCTTTCCTTGCGTAGGCTCCCTCAACCATCACTCTTATCCACTTTTTACAGAGGGGGAAACTGAGGCTCAGATTGGCAAAGTAACTTGTGTTAGCTACCCCCAGGCAGAGCCAGCATTCCCTAGCCTCCCAAAACCCAGTGTTCTTCTATGTAGACTATTTCAGTGTGTTTTAAAATGCAGTAGCCCTTTCTGTCTTTGCTGCCTCCATGGCGCCAGTGAAAAAGTTTGTGGCGAAGGCGAGCAAAATAAAAGCAGGTCCCGAAGTTTACCCTTGACTGTACCCACCCTATAGAAGATGGAATCATAGATGCTGCCAATTTTGAGCAGTTTCTTCAGGAGAGAATCAAAGTGAATGGAAAAGCTGGGAATCTTGGTGGAGGGGTTGTAACAACCGAAAGAAGCAAAAGCAAGATTACTGTAACCTCTGAGGTGCCTTTTTCCAAAAGGTATTCGAAATACCTCACCAAAAAATATTTGAAGAATAATGTGCATGATTGGTTACGCGTAGTTGCTAACAGCAAAGAGAGTTACGAATTGCGTTACTTCCAGATTAATCAAGATGAAGAAGAGGAGGAAGATGATTAAAATTCAATTATCTGGAATATTTTGTGTGAGTTCTTGAATGAAACTTGGGAACCAAAATGGTGGTTTTCCTTGTAGAAAAAAAATAAAATAAGGGCTTCCCTGGTGGCACAGTGGTTGAGTCCGCCTGCCGATGCAGGGGACACGCGTTCGTGCCTCGATCCGGGAAGATCCCACATGCCGCGGAGCGGCTGGGCCCGTGAGCCATGGCCGCTGAGCCTGCGCGTCCGGAGCCTGTGCTCCGCAACGGAAGAGGCCACAACAGTGAGAGGCCCGTGTACCACACACACACAAAATAAATAAAAATAAAAAATAAAATTAAAAAATGCAGTAAATTCAGAGCAAAAACATATCAATAAATACATAACAAACTTCCATTTTCTGCCACCAGAATTAATTGTATTCAGCTCTTCTGAAAGATCACCCCCTGTGGCCACAAGAAGGAAGCAGAGATCTCTTTGAGTCATCCCCCCACAAATGACTCAAAGCATTCTCCAGTAGTTGCACCATTTGCTAACAGCAACTGTAACAGAGAAGAACAAACCTGCTCCATACTGAATCTATTCCTTTAGCTCTAACCTTTGTGCTCTGTAGCCTGTGCTTAGTCATGCTGGCTCTGCACCTTTTGTGAAAGATTGTTGCCTGTAGTCTGAAACACACAGGATACTCCCTTCTCAAGGCTCTGACCTTTAAACTTAACACTTTTCCATTCGTATAGAGAGAAAAAGTTGCAGAACAGAAAAGAACATTTGTCTTGTTGGAGGTTTACAGGAACATCATGACCTGACCTACGGTGGACAGCTGCCAGAACAAAGGATTCCAGCACCAAGAAGTTTACAACAACTAACCACGCCCCCTCCCCTTTTAATATAAAAGCCTGAGTTCTAACATGGGGAAGATGGTTCTTTGGGACACCAGTCCACCACCTTCTCAGTCTGCTGGCTTTCCAAATAAAGTTGCTATTCCTTGCCCCAATACCTCATCTCTCGATTTATTGGCCTGTCGTGTGACCAGAAGTATGAGCTTGGACTCTGTAATGTGACCCTTCCCCTCCCAACTCTCTCTGTCTCTAATAATTTAATTCAAGTAAACATTTATCCAACACCTACTAGGCCAGATTGGGCCAAAATCAAGTCTTGGGGAGAAGCAGAGCTGCTCAGAACTTGCATGACAGAGGTGCTTCACCAGAACAAAAATCCAGTGGAAGCAAGGCCATGAGCTCGTCTGCTCCAGCGAGCAGGCCTGTCTCCCTGCAGACTTCCGCAGTAGTGCTGACTCGGCTTTCCTTGTGATTTATGCCTTAAGGTCGAGGCTGGGAGGGCAGTTCCTATGCAAAACCTAGGCCCAGGCAGGCAAGGGTGGGGAGGCTACAGAAACCAGGGCAACTGGGCTCTGTTTAGTTTTTGTTCTTTTCTTTTTTTTTTTAAGTAACAGTTAAAAATAACTTTTGCTAAAATAATAAATACATGTTCCTTGTTGAAACTTCAAGCTAAGAAAGAAAAGCACAAATAAGAGAACAGAATCACCTTTAATTTCTCCACCCAGTTAAGCTCTGTCAACACTTTGGTAAAGGAAGGTGCTTTTTTGTCTTTTTAGATTTGAAATATAATGTAATGCATGCTCATTGTAAATTGTTTTTTCAAATGTCAAATCTTCTGTATAAAGTTAAAGGGAAGTTCTCTTCCTCACCACCTTCCTCCTTCACAGCTGAATCCCACAACTCATTATAATGAGTAACAGTTTAGCTGTATCCTTCCAGATCTTTCCCTATGCAGATGTAGGGGCAACTAGAGGCCCACACATACCCCACCCTAATCCTGGGGTTTGCCTTGTGCAAGAGAAAGGAAGAAAGATACTATCCAAAAGACAGAAGAGTGGTCATTTCATTGCTTCTGTGAGTCTTTCTGTAGCTACAGGTGGGTCATTGAATGGCCCTGTGATGGCTTTGTGCCCAGTAGGCCCTGGACCTCCTGAACCAAGGAGCCAAGGAGGACTTTCAAGGACATTTTTTTTTTAACATCTTTATTGCAGTATAATTGCTTTACAATGGTGTGTTAGTTTCTGCTCTATAACAAAGTGAATCAGGTATACACATACACACGTTCCCATACAAGGACTTTTTTTAAAGCTTCTGCTTAAAAACATCCCACTGTGGTTCCCAGGGATCGAGGGGGATGCAGGGGATGAATAGCTGAAACACAGGATTTTTAGGGTAGTGGGACAGCTGTGTATGTTACTGTAACAGTTGATGCATGTTATTATAAGTTAGGCCAAACCCACAGAATGTACACCACCAAGAGTGAACTTTAATATAAACTGTGGACTGTAGGTGATTATGATGTGTCAGTGTAGGTTTGTTAATTGCAACACATGCACTACCCTGGTGGGAGATGTTGATCATGGGGGAGGCTATTCTTGTGTGGAGGCAGGAAGGATATGGGAAATCTCCAAACCTTCCACTCAACTCTGCTGTGAACTTAAAACTGCCTTAAACTCCCACGGACACGGCCTCCTGTGGACAGGGAATCCGAGCAGCTAGCGCTTGAGAAGCATTTCATTCCCATGGCATATGTGTCTAGAGCAGTTCTCCAACCCTCCCTGAGCCTGTGCAAGGATTACACCCATCCCTTGAAGCTGGGAGCAGCCACATACCTAGATTGGGCTAGAGCACCATTCCTGGTGACCTCTCTTCTGCTGCCACACCCTGAAGCACCGTGAGGATACCAGGAGCCCTTTTCTGAGGGTAACAGCTTTATCGTGATTTAATTCACATACCATACAAGACACCCCTTTAAAGTGTATAGTTCATTGTTTTTTAGTATCTTCACAGAATTGTGCAGCCCTCCTCACAATCAATTTTAGAATATCTTCATCCCCCCAAAAAGGAATACCGTACCTTTAGTAGTCACTCTCCATTCCCCCTAGACTCCCTTCCTAGCTGTGGGCCACCACTAATCTACTTTCTGTCTCTAAGGATTTCCCTATTCTGGACATTTCGTATAAATGAAATCATATAATCTGTTGCCTTTTGTGTCTGGCTCCTTTCACTTAGCATACTGTTTTTAAGGTTTATCCATGTTTTAGCATTTATCAGTGCTTCATTCCTTTTTATTGCTGAGTAATATTCCATTGTATGGGTATAACACACTTTAATTATCCATTTATCAGTGGATGGATATTTGGGTTTTTTTCACCTTTTGCCCATTATGAATAATGCTGCTATGAACATTTGTGCATATGTTTTTGTGCAGACATGTTTTCATTTCTCTTGGATATATACCTGGGAGTGGGATTGCTAGGTTGCATGGTAACCCCATGTTTAATTTTTTGAGAAACCACCAAACTGTTTTCCATTTTCCATTCCTGCTTGCAGTGTATGAGTGTTCCAATTTCTCCACACCCTTGCCAATACTTGTTATTATGTGACTTTTGATCACAGCCATCCTAGTGGATGTAGTTTTGATTTGCATTTTTCTAATGACTAATAATGTTGAGTATCTTTTCATGTGCTTATTGGCCATTTATATATCTTCTTTGGAGAACTGTCTGTTCAAATCTTTAGCCCATTTTGAAATTGAGTTATCTTTTTATTATTTGAGTGCTAAGAGCTCTCTATATTTTGTAAATATTATAATGGAAAAGAATGCGAGAAAGAATATATATATATCTTTGCTGCACACCTGAAACTAACACAACTGTTACAGAAAGTGCACACAAAGTGATTCAGATATACATATATATTATTTTTCTGATTCTTTTCCATTATAGGTTATTACAAGATGCTGAATATAGTTCTGTGTGCTATACAGTAGGTCGTCCTTGTTTATCTATTTTATATATAGTAGTGTGTATCTTTTAATCCCAAATTCCTAATTTTTCCCTTCCCCCCCTTTCCCCTTTGGTAACCTTAAGTTTGTTTTCTATGTCTGTGAGAATATTTCTGTTTTGTAAATAAGTTCATTTCTATCATTTTTTTTACATTCCACATATAAGTGATATCATATGATGTTTGTCTTTCTCTGTCTGACTTACTTCACTTAGTATTATAATCTCTAGGTCCATCCATATTGCTGCAAATGGTGTTATTTCATTATTTTTTATGGCTGAGTAATATTCCATTACACACACACACACACACACACACACACACACATATATATATGTATACCACATCTCCTTTATCCATTCATTTGCTGATAGACATTTAGGTTGCTTCCAAGAGATTTTCTTTATAAATGGTTTCTATAAAAGACCCAGATTAGTATCTCATTGGCTTGGCTTGGGTTACATACTCATCCCAGAACCAATGAATGGGGCAAAAGGGATGGAATATGCTGATTGGCCAGGTCTAATCATATGTTCAATCTTAGAGCAGGAGAGTGTGGAGGGCAGTTTTCATGAACTGAGAATAGGGTGGACTGGTTCCTTGAAGACAAATCAAGATGCTCATGCACAGAAGAGTTTAAAGAGGAAAAGAGAAGCTAAATAACTTGCACAGGGTTACAGAGCTATAAGTAGAACAGTCTTTTTTTTTTTTTTTTTGCCTGGCTTTGGGCTTGGACAGACTAGCTCAGACTCTTTGTCCTTGCCCAACTTTCCCACGGTCAAAATTTCAGGTGCAATTTTGTTTTTTGCCAAAAGCCAGAGGAGTTTTCTCAAGGTGACTAAAGGAGCCAATACTTCAAACCAAAATGATTATATCTTCTAGATCTTGTATTGATATTTTCTGAAACTTGTAGTACAGAGGCCAAAAGGTTAAAACACTCAATGATGGGTTTCAGGACCATTTCTTTTTTTTCATTCCCCTCACCACCTTAAGAGATGCTGCCTGAATGTCACCCACTCCCCAAGCCTCATAAACTTGAACCTTCTCCCTGCAGGGGCCATTGCAGCTGGTAAGCTGAAGGATTTCACTCTCCCAACGGGATCTGAATTTTTAGGGGCCACAAAAACTGAAGAGGCAAGGCTTATAGACAGGACATTAAAGGGGTCAGTATATACCTAGACCTGGGTCAGATTCTGCAACTTACTATGTAAACTTGGGAGAGTCACTTAACCGGCCTCCTTCTTTCTGTGTATGAAGTGAGGACAGTAAGAGGGTTGTGATGAGAATTAAAAGAGATAATGTCTGTAAAGCAGTTACCACAGTACCTGACACAAAATAAATGCCCTGTAAATATCAGCTTTTACCACAACCCCAAAAAGGCTCATCAAAGAAGGCATTACAAATGACAGGTGGCCCTTGACCACAGAAACATGTTTACAACTTAGTGTTGAGTAGAAAGGAGAAATAGATGAGTCCACTCTTGTTAGGAAAAATGTATATATTCCCATATGCATACCCTGATAACCGTGTCTGTCTCTGGCCTGCCTGCACACACCTGTTTCTCTGTATTTGCCTGGGGCTCACCTGGACACTCAGCCCTCCCTCCAGTTCCATGGGAGAACTTGGTCACGTACACCATTCCAGTCCAAGGAGGCTTTGACTGAAGAACTCTTTGGGGCAGAGGTAAGTGATTAGGTCACAAACCCCACCACGAAGTATTTAAACAGCCCCCGCTAGACATCGCCCCACTGGAAGCCTTTCCCTTCATCCTTCCCACAGCCCCTGGCAGCCCCTGCCTGGCTCCTCCACTCCTCTCACCTGCGGGGGTCATTCAAATTCCTCTCCCCTTTTTTTACTACACAGAGTAACTCAGCAGACCCCAAACCAGAAGGAGTCCTGTAATATAGATAGATGACCTTTGCCAAGAGGAAGGAGCCGCCTTGTAAATCTTCTGGGCAAGTGTATCTCTATAAGCCTCAGTTTTATGATCTGTGAAGTAGAGCTACTAGCGTTGGTGTGAAGATGGAATGAGATAAATCGCTTGATAAATATTACTGTTATTACTTATATCTTTTATTTTTATTCTTTTTGGCCACACCGCACTGACTGCCAGGTAAGTCCCTTACTTTTATTTCTAAAATAAGAGTTGTGAAATTTCTAAAATTTCACTAGAAGAAATATCTGGAAGAATATAATATGAACATGTTCACAGTAGTTATCGTTAGTTTTATTTCCTTTTCTTCTTTATACCTTCCATATTTAGTCATTCATTTTACAGGTATTTATTAAAGCACTTACTATGTGCCAGGCTGTGCGCTGAGTTAGGAATACAGCAACGTATTACACAAATAATTACACAAATAATTGCCACAGTCATAAGTGCCTGTTTTCACAAAGCAGAAATCAGAAAAAAAAAGCAATTTCTGATAAAAATATTGCAAGGTCATGCATAGAGACGTACAATGAGATCCGATCACTACTGATTTTGGAAAGGACTCTAATACAGGAACTAGGCGGGCATCGGATGGAGAATGGGAAGGTGCGGTGGGCGAGGGAGGGGTTAGCTGCTCCCTCTCAAATTACCCGCTGGGAGGGCGCCCCCTTTGCTGGTAGGTGCCAGGCCGGCCCCACGCGTGAGATCCGTACGTTGTGTATTCAGCTGGCTGGGGAGTAGCAGACGCAGGGCCGGGAGATCCACGCGGCGACTGCAGGAATGGTGATGGTAATTGCCGGCGGCCACGTGAGCGCCGCGCCGAGCGTAAGCCCGCCCGCCCGCCCGCGGCCCCGCCCCTGCCCGCAGTCTCCTGCCCCAGCCACAGCCCCAGCTCGTCGAGTGTCCGGATCCGCCGCCCGAACGCCGCGCGCTGCAGCTGCCCCAGCCCAGCCGACGGTCGCCGGCGCCCTTGACCTTGGAACGCGCCCCCAGCGCCCCGGGATCGTTCCAGCGGCTCCGCGCGCCCCTCGCGCCCCGGGATCGTTCCGGCGGCCGCCGCTGCCTCCCCGGAGCGCCAGCCCGCGCGCCCCGCTCGCCGCTCCCCGGCATTCTCGGGGGGCCCGCCCGCCCTGCACCCTGGAGCACCGGGCCTCGAGCCTCTGCCAGCTCTTCTGGATCCTTGCGGCCGTGGGCAGCGGCTGCCGTGCCTCTCCGCCCGAGACAGGTAGGTGGGGCGGCGGTTGCCCTGGGGGGCCGGGATTCGGCGTTGCAAGCCTGTGCTCCCCGGTGCAGCCGGCGCCCGGAGCGCGGAGGGTCTGGGGCTTAAAAGTGGGGCCCCAGGCGGAAGGAGAGCGTGGGGGTTAAGCTTCTCGGGTTTCAGTGTTTGCTTCTGTAAAATGGGGGAGTCGTGCCGATTATCGGCAGTGTCTATTGGTAAAATACTTGGCACGTGACGGTCGGAGAGAGGCAGCTTGGGGGCCTCCGCCCGCGGCGCCTGGAGGCCCGCAGAGGGTGGGGGCAGTGCTGCCTTTCTTCCCCTGCGGGGCCCGCATCCCCCACCCCGGCCCCTGAACGGGAGGCCCAAGTTCCGGGAACCTTGAGGACCGTGTAGACGCGCCTTTGCTGCATTGTTGACTGCAGGAGTTCGAATGTTGGCAGGCTCCGTGGACCTGTGCGCCAAGGGGCCGGGCGTTATAATATGCGTGTGGCGGGGCGGGGGCCTCCCGGGTGAGTCCCGGCCTAGCTTCGCCGCACCCGCCTGGGGGATTGCGGGAAACCGGCCCAGCTGCACCCCGCGTGAGACAGATGGGTTGCTGGCAGGGGGGCGCTGCTCCGTCTGCCTTGTGGGGACGCTCTATGGGAGCCTGACCTCTGGGTCCTCGGCCTTGGAAGCTGCCTGCCTTGGGGCCGCTCAGCCAGGAAATTGTCTACCCCTCTGATTTTACAGAGGAGGAGACAGATCCAGAGTGGTCTAACGGCAGATACTAATAAGCAAGATGGACTAAGTTTGGGAATACAGAGCAAGCAGATGGGAGCTGATAATGCCCACTCGGGGGTGGGGATGGGGAGGGAGGGTTATTGGAGAAGGCTTCCTGGAGGAGGTGATGGAAAGGATGCCAGCGGTAACAGGTAGGGTTTAGGAGATAGAGTTTGGCAGGCCTCTTCCTTCCCTGTGGCCTCCACAGCACCTTACAGTCATTGTTTGGTCGATGAGTTTATTCAGCAAATACAATAAAGCTGCTTGATGATGGGAAATTAGATGTAACATGGTTGAGATTGCCATCCTCCCTCCTCTCCTGTTCTTCTTAAAGAGGGGGTGTCGGCTGGGATCCCAAGTTATCTTTTGCAGGGGGCGGGGAAGCAGGAAGTCAGGGCCTGACCATCCCTTGAAGGTTTCAGTTTCCATATGATCACTTGTGTATGTTCTGTGATTTGCGGTGGGGTGTGTGTGTGTGTGTGTGTGTGTGTGTGTACGTACTTTTGGTGACAGAACAGTACTTTCTGGCTGACTGCTAAGGATATATCACTGATATGATTTTTAAACATTTTTAATGAATTATGTGGCAGAGATGGCTATTGGTCACCCATGTCCTCTTCTTCTTGGGGTATCACCTGGATATGTTTCCTGGGCTCCCTTACAGTTTGGTGGGCCACATGACTGAGTTTTTGTTTGTTTGTTTGTTTGTTTGAACATCTTTATTGGAGTACAACTGCTTTACAATGGTATGTTAGTTTCTGCTTTACAACAAAGTGAATCAGTTATATATATACATATGTTCCCATATCTCTTCCCTCTTGCGTCTCCCTCCCTCCCACCCCTCCTCTAGTAGGTCTGTGTTTTATTCCCATCATACCCCTAGTCTCTTCATGACATTTTTTTTTCTTAGATTCCATATATATGTGTTAGCATACGGTATTTGTTTTTCTCTTTCTGACTTACTTTGCTCTGTATGACAGGCTCCAGGTCTATCCACCTCATTACAAATAACTCAGTTTCATTTCTTTTTATGGCTGAGTAATGTGTCCATCAACAGATGAATGGATAAAGAAGATGTGGCACATATATACAATGGAATATTACTCAGCCATGACTGAGTTTTGGCTGATGGAATGTGAGCAGAAATAGTGTGTGCCCCCCTCAAGCTTGGACCCTAAAAACCTCCCCACTTTCCTCATTTACCAGCAGAGTTGAGAGGACTCTGAGGGCCTGGAGAAGGGCAGAGCCACAAGCTGGAAGGAGCCTGGTCCTCTGAATGACTGGGGAGCAGAGCCTCTCCTTTCCCCCTCTCTGGTGGTCTGTGGCTGTCCACTGAAGAGTATGGGGCTCCAGGAAGCTCTTTGGAAGGTCTTTGGGTCTGAGAGAGGCTTGCTGGCTGTGGCCTTCCCCTCAGGGTGATCTAACTGGGCTGTTCCACAGCGGAAGGGTATCTTTAGGCCTTTTTTCTCACACTGGTCAGATTCCCCAAAGAAGTCTTGTCCAGTCTTTGGCAGGATTGGCATCCAGTTGCCAGGACACTGAGAGCAGTGTGGAAGAAAGCTGAGGGTCACCAGCAGAAACTTGGATTTGTTCAAGCTCATTCTCTAGGATTTACTCTTTCTGGTCCTGTTCCTAAAGCTAACACAGGAAAAGTTGATGATTGGGACTGCATTCAAAGTAATAGTGGCTGGCTGGACTGATGAAAAAATAAACATTTTTGTGTTGGCGAGATCAGTTTTGCTGACCGAGAAGCTGCAGACTTAACCCCCGTGAACTGAGAATGTTCTAGAAGAAAGTGGTTATAGTGACCACCACAGGATAAAAGTAGCTTGGATTAAACTCTTGCAGGCAAGGCTGATGGGCACAAGAAGAAGGCTTCAAACGAAGGAAGGAGTGAGTCACTAACAGGCTGATGATGAAGTAGAAGATGACATTCTCTGGGTCCCCAAAGTCCCAGGGCTGTGGAACACCCAGAGAAGCATTTCAGAGGGCTGGAAAGTCAGAGGGTGGCCATTGTTCCGTTCTCCAGCTGTGATGCTTTCTAGACCTGGCAAGGACCCCACAGGGAGTGGCCGAAGGGCAGGAGGCTCAGCTGCAGAACCTTCTCTCCACCAGTGGTTCTTGAACTTTAGTGAACATTGGTACCACCTGGAGGGCTTGTGTAAACATGGCTTGCTGGGCCCACCCCCAGAGTTTTCTTTAGCAGGACTGGAGTGGGGCCCCAGAATTTGCACATGTGACAAGTTTTCAGGTGAGGCTGCTCCTGCAGCCAGTGGTCCCAGGATCACACTTTAAAAGTGGTTTAGCAAGTGATGGCTGAGTGAAGCCCTGGATAGACCTGCACTGGCTTCAGACCCACCTCCCCCACCTTCTAGCCATGTGATTTGGGGCAAGTCACTTAACTTCTCTGTTCCTCAGTTTCCTCATCTGTAGGATGGAGCCAATGGTGTGTACCTCCTGGGGTTCAGGGGAGGCTTCCTGGAGGAGGTGACATCTATCTAACCTGAGACCTGAGGGATGAGCAGAGTTGGCCAGGGGACAGGTAGGGAGAGCAGGCTAGAGCATGTGCCAAGCAGATGGCACAGTGTGGGCGAGCCAAGGGAGGGGGCAACGCTTGTCCTCCAAGGAGCTGAGAGGAGTGATGGAGCAAGAGCTTTATAAGTGGTGCTGAAATGCTATGAATCTGTTCTGGGCTACATGTCTCAGGGCGGCATTGCAGTGGAGGGGAGGCTGACCAGGTCATGGAAAATGGACCTTGGGGATGGGAGGGCCTGAAAGCAGTGCAGGTTACTTCTGTCCACATCCCATTGGCTCAAATGTAGTCGCATGGCCCCACCTAGATGCAAAAGGATTTGGGCAGGGGAGAACAAATCCGTAGTGGACAGCTGGCTTCTGTGCCACAGACCAGTTCTCTCACCTCTTCTTCGCCTTACTCAGTCTGCCCCACTTTGGTGGATGAGTGAATTTTATAGATGAGGAAGCTGAGGTTCAGAGAGGTTAGGTAATTTGCCCAACGTCACTCAGCTAGTGGCAGAGCTGGAACTTGAACACAGATCTGTTCATCCCAAAAGACTTGTTGGGCCCGTTCTTGGTCTTGACTGCTTCTTGAGGGCCTCCCCATGACCCAGGCTTTCCCACTTGGGATCTCAGCTGCGTCTCTGGGCTAAATAACCCCCAGATGCCTTGTAATTCTAACCCGATAGTCCCTCCATTCCTCCATGCCCACAATGCTCATTATACCCGCAGAAATTGCCCACTTTTGTTCAGTTACTCTCCCCATTCATGCAGCCTGCATTTACAGGGAACCTAGTGTGTGCCAGGCATTGTGCTCTGGGCTGGTAGCTAGAAGGACTAAGACACGGCCCCTTTTGTTCCAGACACTCACGTGGTCTGGCCACCGAGAGGCTGTGTAAACACAGAGTTGCCCTGAGAAGTGAGACACACTGTCTCTCTGATCTGACCCACCAGGAGGACAGAGTATCCTGGGAACATGAGAAGGGTGCAAACGATTAAAACTTAAAATTCAAGCCCTCTTGTGCATTTTGTTAATTGAAGCTGTAATTATATTATTGTGCTTTGTATTCTAAAATGTATTTTTCTGATTTTTGAAACAGTAAAGTAGCCTTTGCACCTTAACAGTTTTATATGAATGAAGGACAGTGAATTGCAACGATGAGCTTTAGCAGAGTGAATGTTGACTTGTCTCTCTGGGTCCAGCTGCAGGTTGCTGTTCTCATCAGCGAGTAAGCTAATTTCTCTGTCTCTGGTATGCGTGGAGATGTGTTTTTAAAGAGGAGATGAGGGAGGGTGGATTGGGGGAAGTCTCCTTGGAATCCACCAGAGTCATTCTAGAACAGGGTTTCTCAGCCTCAGCACTACTGACAGTTTGGCTGGACAGTTATTTGTTGTGGGGTGCTGTGCTGTGCATTGTAGGATGTTTGGCAGCATCCTGGCCTCCACCCACTAGATGCCGGTTGCATGTGACAACGAAAGGTGTCTCCAGACATTGCCAAGTGTCCCCTGAGGGGGCAAAATTACCCCACTGTTCTAGACTATATTTGTTTCCTATTGCCACTGTAACAAATTACCACAGACTTAGTGGCTTAAAACAACACAAATTTCTTTTCTTACGGTTCTGGAGATGAGAAGTTCAAAAGCCAAGGTGTCAGCAGGGCCATGTTCTTTCTGAAGGCTGTAGGGAAAATCTGTTGCCATGCCTTTCCAGTTTCTGTAGGCCATCTGCATTCCTAGACTTGTGGCCCCTTCCTCCGTCTTCAAGGCCAGCTGCATAGCATCTTCAGAATTTCTCTACGACCCCTGCTTCCGTTGTCACATCTCTTCCTCTGACCCTCCTGCCTCCTTTTTATAAGGACTCACTGGATAATCCAGGATACTGTCCCATTTCAAGGTCCTTAATCACACCTGCAAAGTCACTTTTGCCACATAAGGGAACATATTCACAGGCTTTGGGAATTACGATGTGGGCAGCTATGGAAGGGCATTATTCTGCCCACGACATAGACTGTTGGGTCTCTGGGTATGATGGAAATGCTTATGGAGGGCCTGGGAGGAGGGAAGTGACTTAGGAATTGGGGAGTGGGGGTATGGTCAGAGCATAATAGCAGCTGGTGCTTTTGAGGACAGTTCTGTCAGGCACCATGGGCCTGATCTCACTAACAACTCCAGGGGTTAGCTGTCCCCTGTTTTACAGACAGGAAACCACCCAGAGAAGGCTTTCCGGAGGGGGTAAAAATTTGAGCTGGATTTTGAAGGGAACAGAGGGGTTTGGCAGCAGGTGGGAGAGGCATTCCAGAAAGAATGTCCTTAGGGTGCAGGGGCAGGGAAGGGAGAACTTGGTCGTGGGTGGGGACATCTGTAAATCAGTTCTTTTTCTCTGACATGAACTGTATTATTTCTTGAAATAGTTTTAATAAATGTTTATTCATGAGCACCCACCACGTCCTGGGGGTATATATGTTACCAAGTCACTGACCTGAACTCTTAGCTGGAGGCTTGACTTAGTAACTCTTGATGTCGCACTTTGTTACCCTCTCCACCGGCAGCAAATTAATGAAACTCAGCCTGGAAAGGTATTTGATTAGCACTTTATGAGCCCTGCTCAGTGCTGGGCACTGTGCAGGTAAAGACTCAAGAAGTCCCAGCCTGCCACATGGAGTCTGTTGTTTCAGGCTCCTAGTCGGGGAGCCAGGATTCAAACTGGGCCCTGTGACCGCAGAACACCGTATCTCGGGCACTACACCGAGCTTTGGTTTTTGTTTCTTTTATTTTCACCAACTTTTTTTTTTAATTGATGTATAGTTGATTTACAATATTATAGTAGGTTCAGGTGTACAGCATAGTGACTCAGTGTTTTTACAGATTATACTCTATTAAAAGTTATTACAAGATAATGGCTGTAATTCCCTGTTCTATAAATATATCCTTGTTGCTTATTTATTTTATACATAGTAGCTCATATATCTTAACTTGCCCCTCCCTTTATCCCTGTCCCCACTACTTTGGTTTCTGTATCTATGAGTCCCAGGCATGTTTGGATCCAGAATCTCAAATGATGTCATCACTGTTCATTTTTCTCTTCATCTCTTGTTCTTCTCTTCACCGAAAGTCAGCTTTGTTCTCTGGTGGCCTCAGCCCCTGTCTCAGATTAACATCCTGCAGGAAAGGACTGACCTTCTCTTCCAGTTGCTCAAGCTAAAGCCCCAGGCTTACCTGAGATTAGGCCATAGTGGTTTGACTTGAGTCACATGCCCATCTCTGAGCCAATCACTATGGCCAGGTACCCAGTGCCGTGATTGGTTTAGTGGGGTCATGTGACACACCCCGGTACCTGGGGGTGGATCCCCAACCCCGTGACTGGGGAGTGGGGGAGAAGCAGATCCCCAGACATAAACAGGTGCGTGACACGAGGTGGTCCATAAGTCACCCGGTCCATTGTGGTTGCAGTTGAGGACCATTGAGGTCTGCCGTGCTGGCCATATACTAGTGTGTGTACTGGTGGCTCAGCACAGCCCGTGTTGCCTCTGGGGTGCTGGCTCCCAGGAGTGGTGGGTGGGAGATTCCAGATCATTTCTACATCAGGAAGGCAGCTCCTGGGGGTGAGGGGAGCCCCAAGGAGGGCCGGTGGTCACTGTGGCTTGGCCCACAGGCCTTGACCTAGGCACTGCAATCATCATTTCCTGCCCCAGTGGCTGCCAGAGAAGCCCTTTACAGCAAGACGCAGTGAGAGCAGTGGTTCAGTGGCCAGAGCCAAAGATAGCCTGTTCCCTAAGGACCCCTGAAGAAGCTTGGCTTGGCTGCTAACCAGGCGTCCAGGTCTTGGCTGGGACCCAGGATTCAGCCCCCTTTATTGATGGCACTAAAAATGATGATGATAATTATAGTATTAGTGCTTGTTCTGTGCTAGCACTGTCAAGTTAGTGGGGTGGGTACAACTCTGCATCCCAGGTTATAATGAGGAACCCGAGGCCAAGAGGTAAAGTCACACACCTAGTAAGTGGCAGAGTTGGGGCTTGAACTTGGGTCTGACTCAGAACTCTGCTCAGCTGCCTCTCCATAGAAATATTTTCCCAGGATGTGTCAGGGACTGGGAGGGGAAGATGTGGATGCCTGAGTGAGGGCAGAGGAAAGCTTCTAGAGAATCCTGATGTCTTGGGAACTGGGGTTCTGCTCCTGGTCTCAGTCTCTCTGCTCACAGAGAGGCCCTTTGTGGGCTGAGCAAAGCCCAGGTTAGATGGAGATTCCTAAGAGGCTGGTGTTGGAACAGGCATCATGGGTTATGGGCCAGTGAGGGCTCCTTGCCTGTCTAGGGGAATCCATCATCCTCCAGGTGTCCAGTCTTCATGGGCAGATGTGGAAGCAGCTACCAAGTTAGGACTCTGGATTGAGACCACAGTTTTCCCAGGCTGATGTGCCCAGGCATCAACTTGTCATAAGAGATATGATGTGACTTTTTATGACATGGGAGAGAAGGGTCACTGGACCAGATAGAATTAGCAAGTAGTAGGAAAAAAACAAAATTATAGTCTATTATGTAAGTTTAGATAGCAAACTCTGAAGATTGTGAGTCCAGGATAATTATGGTGCCCCATGATATAAGATTATGCTGCCCCAGGCTCTCTTTGTTTCATGGCTCTTCCATCCTTGGCACATGGCTTCCTTTTCATGAATAAATTTAGCTGCTTGAGCTCCAGCCATCACACCTGCATTCCAGCCAGCAGGAAGGAGAGAGAGCAGAAGGGAACACTCCCTCTTTTTAAAAACCATTCCCTAGATAAACAACAAGGTCCTACTGTAGAGCACAGGGAACTATATTCAATATCCTGTGATAAGCTATATGGAAAAGAATATGAAAAAGAATGTATGTATATGTATAACTGAATCACTTTGCTGTAGAGCAGAAAATAACACAACATTGTAAATCAACTACCAGACACACAGGGCTTCCCTGGTGGCGCAGTGGTTGCGCGTCCGCCTGCCGATGCAGGGGAACCGGGTTCGCGCCCCGGTCTGGTAGGATCCCACGTGCCGTGGAGCGGCTGGGCCCGTGAGCCATGGCCGCTGATCCTGCGCGTCCAGAGCCTGTGCTCTGCAACGGGAGAGAGGCCACAACAGTGAGAGGCCCGCGTACCGCAAAAAAAAAAAAAAAAAAAAAAAAAAACCAAAAATAAACCTTCCTAAAGTTGCATACAACCCTTCTGCTCTTATCCCCTTGGCCAGAACTTGCTCACATGGTCACGCCTAATTGCAAAGTAATCTGGGAAATGTAGACCTTATTATGAGTGGTTGCATGCTTAGCTAAAAAGCAGTGGTTCTGTTATTAATAAGGAGAGAATAGCTGTCGGGGGACAGTTAGCAGGCGTTGCCACAGCTGCCTTTTCAAAGCAAATGTATGACAACTGAAAAGCCATGAAACAGATCCCCCTCACTCAGTTCTGGAATACGTATCAAGTGCCTGCCGAGTACAAGGCACTGTGCCAACTAGGGTCACAGCTGCTTGTCTGCAGCTCATTTTGTTTCCCAGGGCCGAGGAAAATGTCAGGTCTGTGGTGGGACGTGGCCAAGGGCTGGGGTTCTGGTCCTAATTCCCCTGTGAACTCCTGTGGAGCCTCAGGCCACTTTCCTGCTCAGCTCCCCTCACAAATGGGGAGGTTGGCGAGATGAACTAATTTAGTCAAGGTCACTAGTGCACAGCTAGGATTTGCACCCTTTGGCAGCCTGGCTCCTGAGCCCGGGCTCTTAACTGCTGGGCAACACTGCCTGGAGGGCCATAGCTGAGGCTCCGGCACCTCCCCTGGCACCAGCGCAGCCCCAGAGGCCAGTAACCTGGCTGGGCTGCTGGCAGCTCCAGGCAACCGTGTCGCTTGGTCAGCAGGGACTCTGGCCAAGGGCTGACCAGGGCAGAGTATGCATTGGGGCTGGGAGCAGCTGAGGGTGGGGAGAAGTGGGCACAGGGCCCGGGGCCGATTTTGGTAACAAGCAGGATCAGGTGGCTTTGGCATCGGATCCAGGCGGTGACTGTCTTGCCCAGAGGGTCAGAAGCAAACTCGGCGGTTGACACCCAGAGCAGCGATTTTCAAACTGAGTTGAGTAGTCAGTGTGTGTGGTGCATTAAAGATAAAGAGTAAAAAAGGAAGAAAAACAAGTAGAATCGAAAATAGCAGAGGGCATTGTACAAAGTAAGGCTAAGTACAGTTTGCTGAAATTTTAACTTACATTTTGTAGGTGGGTACTGGGTTAGGATATAAATATATTTCTTGCTTTGATGACTGCCGAGAAAGTGCTGAAGCCTCAGGTCTAGCAAACTGCCTCCTGATGGAAACAGCTGTTAAGAATCATTGGAATTAGTTGATTTAAAAAAATTTTTTTTTTTTTTTTTTTTGCGGTACGCCTGCCTCTCACTGGTGTGGCCTCTCCCGTTGCGGGGCACAGACTCTGGACGCGCAGGCTCAGCAGCCATGGCTCACGGGCCCAGCCGCTCCGCGGCATGTGGGATCTCCGCGGACCGGGGCACGAACCCGCGTCCCCTGCATCGGCAGGCGGACTCTCAACCACTGCGCCACCAGGGAAGCCCTAAAAAATTTTTAAGTTTTTTCACTTTTTAATTTTTTTATATTGAAAGCAACCAGCTTTGTAAAAACGTAAAACAGCATAGAAGTGTACAGAATGTTAAAAACTTCCCTACACCCCCCAGCTCCCTGTCCCACTGTGCATGCCAGTGCTCGTAGCGCTCTTGCGGGCCTTTCAGGGACGTACCTTTTCTTTTAGCACACATAGGATCACCATAATGTAACTGCTCTTGTGCAACTTGCTTTTTAAATGTAACGGTTTTTCTTGTCTTTTCTTTTTTTTATTATTATTTTTAATCGTTTAAAAAACCATTTATTTATTTTATTTTTGACTGCGTTGGGTCTCTGTTGCTGCACGCGGGCTTTCTCTAGTTGCAGCGAGCCGGGGCTTCTCTTCATTGTGGTGCACGGGCTTCTCATTGTGGTGCCTTCTCTTGTTGCGGAGCACGGGCTCTAGGTGTGCGGGCTTCAGTAGTTGTGGCAGGCGGGCTCAGTAGTTGTGGCTTGCGGGCTCTAGAGCACAGGCTCGGTAGTTGTGGCACGTGGGCTTAGTTGCTCCGCCACAGGTGGGATCTTCCCAGACCAGTGATCGAACCCGTGTCCCTTGCATTGTCAGGTGGATTCTTAACCACTGTGCCACCAAGGAAGTCCCATGTCTTTTCTTTTTTTAAACATTAGATTATTGAAGTATATTCGCAAATCTACCAATCCACTTATTTAAAGTGGATTTAATATAGTCAGTGGTTTTTTAATGTACTGACAGAGTCATGCAACCAACACAATCGGTTTTAGAACATTTTCATCCATTCAGAAGAAACCCTTTAGTGATCGTTCCCCATTTCACCCCAACTCTCCCCTCCCCCATCCCTAGGCAACCACTCACGTACTTTCTTATAGATTTGCCTTCTCTGGACTTTTCATATAAATGGAATCGTTCAATATATGGTCTTTTTTGAACTGTCTTCTTTCACTTAGCATCAGTACTTCATTCCTTTTTGTGGCTGAAGAGCATTCCGTTGTATATATAGACCACATTTTGCTTATCCATTCATCAGTTAATGGATGTTTGGATTGTTTCCCCTTTTGGCTATTGCGTGTAATACTACTGTGAACCATATGTCACAAGTTTTTGTTGTGGACATGTTTGGGTATATACCTAAGAGTATAGTTGCTGGATCATATAGTAATTCTGTGTTTAACTTTTTGAGAAACTGCCAGGCTGTTTTCCAAAGTGACTGCACCATTTTACATTTCCATTAATAGTGTATGAGGGTTTCCAATTTCTCCCCATCCTCACCAACACTTGTCATTTTCCACTTTTAAAATTCTATCTATCCTAGTGGGTGTGGCTTTGATTTGTATTTCCCTAATGGCTAATGTTGTTGAGTATCTTTTCATGTGTTTACTGGCCATGTGTATCTTCTTTAGAGAAATGTCTGTTCAAATCCTTTGCCTTTTTTTTTTTGGCTGTGCTGCATGGCATGTGGGGTGTTAGATCCCTGACCAGGGATCAAACCCGTGCCCCTGCAGTGGAAGCCTGGAGTCTTAACCACTGGACTGCCAGGGAAGTCCCCCTTTGCCCATTTTTTATTGGGGTTGTTTGTCTTTTTATTGTTAAGTAGTATGAGTTCTTTACATAGTCCCTTATCAGACATGATTTGCAAAAATTTTCTCCCATTCTGTGAGCTGTCTCTCCACTCTCATGGTGGTGTCCTTTGGAGCACAAAAGTTTTTAATTTTTATGATGTCCAGTGTATCTCTTCTTTTGTTGCTTGTGTTTTTGGTGTCCTATCTAAGGCTTTGCCTAATTCAGTGTCACAAAGATTTTCTCTTATATTTTCTTCTGAGAGTGTTAGAGTTTTATATTTAAACCTTTGATCCATTTTGAGTTAATTTTTTTGGCCACACTGCGCAGCTTGGAGATCTTAGTTCCCCAACCAGGGATCAGACCCATGACCCCTGCAGTGGAAGCATGGATTCTTAACCACCATACCTCCAGGGAAGTCCCCATTTTGAGTTAATCTTTGTATATAATGTAGGAAGGTGTTCAACGTCATCCTTTTGCATGTGTATATTCACTTGTCCTGGCACCATGTATGGAAAAGAGTATTCTTCCCGCATTGAATTGTCTTGGTACCCCGTTCAGAAGTCATTTGGCTGTAAATGTGAGGGTTCATTTTTGGACTCTCAGTTCTGTGTCTATCCTCATGCCACTATCAACTGTCTTAATTACTTTAGCTTTGTAGTAAGTTTTGAATTCAGGAAGTGTGATTCTTGTAACTTTTACAAGATTCTTTCGGCTATTCTGGGTCCCTTGAATTTCCATGTGAACTTTAGGACCAGTTTGTTAATTTATTCAGTGAAGCCACTGAGATTCTGATAGTGATTGGGTTGAATTTGTAGATCAGTTTTGGGAGTATTGCCACCTTAGCTATGTTAAATTTTCTGATCTATGAACACGGGATATCTTTACACGTATTTCGGTCTTCTTTCATTTCTTCTGACATGTTTTGTTTCTCACTGTACAAGTCAAGCACTTCTTTTGTTAGCCAAGATGTTTTATTTATTTATTTTTGGCTGCATGATTTGTGGGATCTTAGTTCTCCGATCAGGGATTGAACCCGTGTCCCCTGCCATGGAAGCGTGGAGTCCTAACCACTGGACCTCCATGGAATTCCCTAGCCAAGTTTTTTATTCTTTTTGATGCTATTATAGATAAAATTGTTTTCTTAATTTCATTTTTGGGTTTTTTCATTGCTAGTATATGGAAATACTATTGATTTTTGTATCCTACAATGTTGCTGAACTCTTTCTTGACTATCTTTGCATGTCTTTGTGTATCTAGAGCTTCCTTGTTCTTTGTAACAGTCACACAGTATTTCATGGTGTAGAAAAACTATAGTTTATATAACAGGCCTCCATTGATGGTCATTGTGGGCTCTTCCCTCTTTTTACTGTTACTGATTGTGCTACAGAGAACGCTCTTCAGGCCACTCATCCATTCCGGGGACGTGTGTTGAGTGCCTGCTCTATGCCAGGCACTCTTAAGGCAACAGGGCTACAGATGATAAAAAAGTTAAATGAGATGATTTTGGCTTGGGAAAATCTCTTTGAAGAAAATAAAACAGCGTGATGTGCTAGGGAGTGACTGGATGTGTGTTTGACAGGGGTTCTTTGAATTAAATCAGAGAAGATTTCTCTGGAGAGGTGACTTTTGAGCTGGGATCCAAATGATGAGAAAGACCCACTGTTGGGAGATAGGGAAGGTTGTTCCAGGCACAGGCAACACAACAAGTACAAAGGCCGCGAGGTGGAAAATGGGCCCCCAGTGTTCACGGAACACAAAGAAAGCCCATGGGCCTGGAGAGCTGCCAAGGCTGGAGGAGAGGTGGACAGGGGCCAGACTAACACAGGCCTGGTAGCCTTAAAAGGCGTTTGGATTTTGTTAAGAATGTGAAGAGAAGCTGCTGGAGGGTGTCAAGCAGAGAAATGATTTGATCTAATTTATGTTCTAAAAAGATCAGCCTTGTGGCTTAAGAAGCATTTATTTTCTGTTTCAAGCGCTGAGTTCTTCAAAGTGGAATTACCCGGTGGAGGGGTTTGTACATTTAAAATGTTCCTAGACACTGCCTGCCAGCGTCTCCCCTAAAGGCAGCAGTAGTTTTCACTCTGAGGGTGCCCGCTCCTTCTGTGCCAGGGGCATTCGGGGTGAGGTGCCCTGCAAGCTCTCAGCCCCTGGACCCCAGCACCCATTCTCTTGCTTCCTTGCAGGACCCTCACTGCTGCATTTGCCCAGTAACTCTGGCTGTGCCGCCCAGCCCTTGGGTAAGACGGGCGTCCCGGGAACATGGCAGAGGAAGACCTCATCTTCCGCCTGGAAGGCGTGGATGGCGGCCCGACCTCCCGGGCTGGTGATTCAGATGCAGACAGCGATGGTGAGGAGGATTATTTCATCTGCCCCATCACTGATGACCTGGGGGCACGCCAGAATGTTGATTCCAAGGTTAATAACTACGACAGCAACCTAGCCAAAAGCGAGCGCTACGGCTCCAGCGGGTCCCCGGCCATCTCCTTCCATTTCAAGGTGAGTGGGTCCCTCCCTCCACCCCCACCCCCCCACCGCCCAGCTCACCTGCCGTAGGGATGGGAGGTTGGGGTCCCTGGTTGAGGTTGTTTCCAAACTCTCGCCAGTGCGTAAATTCTGGATCTGAGGCTATGCCTGTTAAGCTGGGAAGATTTGGTTGTTTTAATATAAGTTTCATTACTTTAGAGCAGTGTTTTACAAATAGCTGCTCTGGACCCACTAGTGGGTTGTGGAAACCTTGGCCAATTTTTTAAGACCCAGAATAGACTAGAAAATATTGGAGAGGGAGGAGGGAGGGGGAAAAATATCAGAGAGCACTGACAGTTGTAAAGATATTTTAGGGACACTTACACACACGTTTACACACTCACACGTAGTGACCAAATTGGTTCTTGTTGACCAGGTTCTCCGACGTAGCGGTTGTGAAGTATTTTTATTTCATCCCTGCATTTGTGTGTATGAGGGTCTGGAGAAAGGATGTAAAATGTAGTCTTTCATGTTGGTTGTGGTCATAAGAGCCACTGCTTAGAGTTGGGCATCCTTCTTCTGGATTGAGGAAGAGGGGACTTATTTTGTTAGGAATTTGTGTTCATACCATGGCAAAGCTGGTATAGAGAAGAGGGAGAAAGGCGAACGTTATTGGACTTTTGTATAGTAACTGGTGGTGAAAAAAAATTTTTAATGCAGTACCGTTATCCTTATTTAATTTAATCCTCACAAACAGTAAGTATCAGTTTGTACTGTGACAAAAATGCCTGTTACCACTTTGGGATTTGAAATTGAAGTCATTCTTCTCTAATTGCAGAATTAATCTGTTTTTAGAAAATTAATAATTCTAGTTCTCAGACAGTTGTATATTTTCCCGTTCAAGTCAGAGTTCTAGCTTAGCTCTCTCCATCAGGCAGCTCCAAAAATAGGCCTGTGGGTCCCCTCTGAGGTTGGGGGGTCCCTGAAGGGTCAGGTTGCGGCTTGCCCTGCTTTCCTGTCCTAAGGCGGCTTCTGAAACACACACTCTGCCCCGCAGAGGGCAGCGTGGAAAGACAGGGGAGCAGCCCGGCGCTCCTGTCTGTTCCAGTAAGTCAGGAAGGCTCGCGGAAACACGGATCCCTGCAGCCTCGTGAACCACATGTGAGGGGATCCAGGTGCCAGAGGGGGCTGGAGGGGTCAGAGCTTGTGAAACACAAACCAACTCATGCTAGATCAAGTGAAAAAAAAAAGGAAATTTATTCTAGCAGTCAAGAAGTGTTTCTCGAGACCCAGGGGCAGAAACAATGTCTGGCCTCTCAGGGGACAGATCCAGGAAGCTGGAAGGCGACAGGACTGTCTCTCTCTTTCTCATTCCTCAACTCTCTTTGCCTAGTCTTTATTCTTCTCTGCACCTCAGTCTACACAGTGGGAAAATGGATCCCCCCAGCCCCGGGGTCCCCTCATTACAGACGGAGCCACATGCAAAGACAGATCTGACCTTCTTCCATCCCAGCTGTAAGAGGAGAAAATCTAATCTGCTTGGCCCAGCCCGAGTCAGGCATCCTCTGTCTCTGGTCCAGTCACCTCTGGCCAGGGCATGGCATGGTGGGGCACCGGGGATCACAGAACGGGGGCTGCTTCCAGAGAAGGAGGATCCTGGAGGCCTCCTAGTGGGGCAGACCCCTCAGAAGGGCTCCACCCTGAACAGCTGCCTGTTCAGAGGAGCCATGAGCCTGGTTTGGCCTTTTGGCAAACATTGAGTGGGTCCAGGAGCTGGAGGGTCTCAGACAGGGAGGGATGGACACAGCCTCCGACCACAAAACTCAGTATGGTAAATCCTTTAAAGGAAACACAGATGGAGTGATCCAGCAAGGGGAAGTTTGTCTGTAAGTCTGGCTTAGGACGTGAGCTTCATGAGGGCAGGACCCTGTGGCCTCTCATCATTCATCCCCAGTGTGCCGTGCACACAGCAGGGGCTTTATGTGGAATCAGTGAGGAGAGGAATGAATGCTGAGCTCACTTCACTGGATGCTATCTTGCTAAAGGACAGATAGGGACAGATAGTCGGTATTTACATAAAACAGAAACCACTGTGGACCATTTGACAGTAGTTATTAAAGTAAAAAATACTTACACCTCAGAGTTATAATTAACATAGACTACTACATTAGTTTCAGGTGGGGACAATTCATCATTTGGTGGGACTGTCCCTTATATTGTAGGACATTCAGCATGTCTGACCCCTGCTCATTAAATGCCATATTCTCCCCTATTCATTATGACAACCCAAAATGTTCCCCACCGTATATTTGCAAAGCTCGCATGAGGAGGTACTGCCCTCAGCTGAGAACAAGTAACAAAACATTTGTACAAGTGTTCAGATTTACATATTCAAAGATGTGCTTTGCAGTATTGTTTGTAATACAGAAAAAATGGAAACAGCTCAGAAGTTCCATTGAGAGGGGCCTGTTTAATTATAGACCATGGTCCTAACAGAATGCTGTATTTACATTAAAACAAAAATGTTTCTATGTGAATTGACTTCAAAACAGTGCCAAGATATACACAAGATATATTTTTTGTGGGGAGAAAACAAAATCCATGAAAAGCTCTTGGGATAGTGCTGGTCCATAATAAGGACAAACAAAAATTAGCTATTTTTATTTTTATGTGCTGTGAAGTAAAAAAGCAAGGTGAAATATGATCCCACCTGTATCAAAAAACATAGATATACATATATTAGTATTTGCATAGCAAAAACTCATATAATGTTATAAAACAATTTTAAAATTACTAACAAGAAAAAGAAGGAATTTGCATCCAACAGTTAATGGTGATTCTCTCTGGGGGAGAGGGTGGCGTGAAGGGGGACTTTGATTATCTACATGGTATATATTTTTAAACATTGGAACTTTTAACAGAAATATAGATCAATGGAACAGGATAGAAAGCCCAGAGATAAACCCACACACATATGGTCACCTTATCTTTGATAAAGGAGGGAAGGATATACAGTGGAGAAAAGACAGCCTCTTCAATAAGTGGTGCTGGGAAAACTGGACAGCTACATGTAAAAGTATGAAATTAGAACACTCCCTAACACCACACACAAAAATAAACTCAAAATGGATTAAAGACCTAAATATAAGGCCAAAACTATCAGACTCTAAGAGGAAAACAGAGGCAGAACACCCTATGACATAAATCACAGCAAGATCCTTTTTGACCCATCTCCTAGAGAAATGGAAATAAAAACAAAAATAAACAAATGGGACCTAATGAAACTTAAAAGCTTTTGCACAGCAAAGGAAACCATAAACAAGATGAAAA